>NC_092124.1:8602938-8902938 GCF_045679555.1 Salvelinus alpinus | reverse complement strand
TTGCGAACTGTGTGAAGACTTCCTAACAAAGACAGCCAACCTCGCCAAACAGGGGATGATTTAACAAAAGCGCATTTGCGAAAAAAGCACAATCGTTGCACGACTGTACCTAACCATAAACATCAATGCTTTTCTTAAAATCAATACACAGAAGTATATATTTTTAAACCTGCATATTTAGCTAAAAGCAATCCAGGTTAGCAGGCAATATTAACCAGGTGAAATTGTGTCACTTCTCTTGCGTTCATTGCACGCAGAGTCAGGGTATATGCAACAGTTTGGGCCGCCTGGCTCGTTGCGAACTAATTTGCCAGAATTTTACGTAATTATGACATAACATTGAAGGTTGTGCAATGTAACAGGAATATTTACACTTATGGATGCCCCCCGTTAGATAAAATACGGAACGGTTCCTGTTATTATGTTATAATTAAGTCTATGATTTGATATAGCAGTCTGACTGAGCGATGGTAGGCACCAGCAGGCTCGTAAGCATTAATTCAAACCGCACTTTCGTGCATTTTGCCAGCAGCTCTGCTGTTTATGACTTCAAGCCTATCAACTCCCGAGATTAGGCTGGTGTAACCGATGTGAGATGGCTAGCTAGTTAGCGGGGTGAGCACTAATAGCGTTTCAAATGTCACTCGCTCTGAGATTTGGAGTAGTTGTTCCCCTTGCTCTGCATGGGTAACGCTGCTTCGAGAGTGGCTGTTGTCGATGTGTTCCTCGTTCGAGCCCAGGTATGAGCGAGGAGAGGGACAGAAGCTATACTGTTACACTGGCAATACTAAAGTGCCTATAAGAACATCCAATAGTCAAAGGTATATGAAATACAAATGGTATAGAGAGAAATAGTCCTATAATTCCTATAATAAATACAACCTAAAACTTCTTACCTGGAAATATTGAAGACTCATGTTAAAAGGAACCACCAGCTTTCATATGTTCTCATGTTCTGAGCAAGGAACTTAAACGTTAGCTTTCTTACATTATATTGCACTTTTACTTTCTTCTCCAACACTTTGTTTTTGCATTATTTAAACATGTTTCATTATTTATTTGAGGATAAATTGATTTTATTGATGTATTATATTAAGTTAAAATAAGTGTTCATTCAGTATTGTTGTAATTGTCATTATTACAAATAAAATATATATATTTTTTAAATCGGCATATTAATCGGTATCGGCTTTTTTGGTCCTCCAATAATCGGTATAGGCATCGAAAAGCCATAATCGGTCGACCTCTAACCTATATAGTCATTCATTATGATCTAAAAAGGCAAAACTGATCCAGATCAGCACTCACGCTCTGTGGATACGGGCCCTGACATAATACCATACAGACAGTAGTTTACAGTGGGCTCACTTCAGTTAGACTGTGTGTGGTCCTGTGCTGCTCAGCTGTTTCCTCTGTGGGTTCAGGAGGTGGTGTAGTCTGGTTGTCCTCTATGACCATGGTCCCTTCTGGGTTCCACAGACCCTCCTCACAGCTCTCCTCCTTCACCAGCAGCACCTCTGGACCCTCTTCCTCCTGGAAGAGACAGGTGATACAGGTTACACAGACATACACTCCATCAGGTACGTACACACACACACACACAGATAATAAACACACTTTCAACATGGAGTCTTTACCCATCCCCACTAGGTTTGAGTCCTATACTGTAGTTACAGATTGACTTCATTGTTGTTAAAACCCATCATGGTGGACATAAATATTTTGTTGTGGGTAAAAACAAGTCAGCTATGATAAGTAAAAAGTCATCATCAGACAAACCTGACACAACTATTTTCACGTGTATAGTAGGTGTGTATTAGCGTGTAGGTATGTGTAGGTCTATTTAGTAAGTGTATATTGGTTATAATGCGCTGTCGTGTTTATGCAGAATAGGGTGAGATGAGATGTGACGTATACTAAAGAGCGTCTCAATGAAAGTCTTGTAATGAAAAGCCCCATTTTGTGTTTATTAAACATTAAAAAATTAAATAAACCATATGAAAACCACACATAGATATGTATCTCTGCGTGCCTGGCAGACATCTCAGCTTGGATGTCAGCCCACCACCTCAAGCTCAATCTCGACAAGACAGAGCTGCCCATCTTCCCGGGGAAGGCCTGCCCGCTCCAAGACCTCTCCATCATGGTTGACAACTCCATGGTGTCCCTCTCCCAGAGTGCAAAGAACCTTGGTGTGACCCTTGACAACACCCTGTCATTCTCTGCTAAAATCAAAGCAGTGACTCGCTCCTGCAGGTTCATGCTCTACAACAGCCATAGAGTACGACCCTTCCTCATACAGGAAGCGGCACAGGTCCTAATCCAGGCTATGGTCTTCTCCCATCTAGACTCCAGCAACTCTCTGTTGATGGGGCTCCCTACTTGTGCCATCAAACCCCTGAAACTTATCCAGAACGCTGCAGCCCGTCCAGTATTTAACCTTCCCAAGTTCTTCCATGTCACCCCGCTCCTTGACACACCGCAGCAAGGGGAACTACCACTCCATACCTTCAGGCTATGGTCAAACCCTACACCCCAATCCGAGCACTCCGTTCTGTCACCTCTGGTCTCTTGGCCGCATCTGCTCAACCCAGTCTAAGCTCTTCTCTGTGAAGGCACCCCAATGGTGGAACGAGCTTAACGCTGAAGCTAGGACAGCAAAGTCTCTGCCCATCTTCCAAAGACGGCTGAGACCCTACCTCTTCAAAGAGTATCTTAAATGAATGCCCCCCCAAAAAATTGCAGACTATGTTGTGTGGCTGTCTGGATGAAAGTCGCTCTGGAAGAAAGCAAATGCAAAATGGCTAAAATGTCAATATAAAATGTCAACTAAAAATCTGCATGAACTTGATAAACTGCATAAATTGTCATTAAAATTAAGTTGTTGAATGGAAGTAATGAAATAGGCATTTGTGAACATCACAGCCTACAATTTCTGGATGAAACATTCTACCGAGGAATATTCAACACTGAAATCTGTTACTCCCGTTATTACAAATGCATCTGTGGATCTTTTTTGCTGACAACAAATCTTTGTCTTTAATGCAGGGTTTGATTTAAAGTCAGAAGCTATCGAGTGGAATGGTTACTTTCTATGTTATACAGTGGAATGCTTTATCTGCTGGTGTATATCATGAGGTACCTCCTCTCGGAGAACCTCTAACTGTAGTGCGTACAGGCAAACGGCCTTTCTCCAATGTGGACCTTCAGGTGCATCTTCAGCTGGGGCTGGTAGGAGAACCTCTTCTCACAATACGGGCAGCTGTAGACCCTCTGATGGATCTCCACCTTCTGGGGGCAGCTGAAGCCTTTATACAGAACATGCAGAGGAACCGTTTCTCTTTACTACTGCCTGATGTTGCTCCCCCTCCCAGAGCCTAGGCCCTTTGAGTTCAATAACTGATAGCAGTCATGTGAATCGGAAGGCCCTATTGACGTGGACACTGGGTCGCGACCCCTGAGCGTGTGTAAAAGGGAGTGGGTTGCAACATTTGGATTTGTCTCTAAGCTTTCCCTGTAATCTAATAAATCTCTGCCTTGTGAGTGTCCTCCCCCTAAGTGAGTCTCGTCTGCATTCCATGTCAGAGGAGAATCACCTTCAACTTTCACAGTTGCTATCTATGACTACAACCTCCCCTTTCTTAGCTTGGCACCCTTCAGAATATACACTACTACGATACCGGTTCCAGTCCCCTCTAGACAGATCCGTCTGTGTCTCTAAACCCAAGGATATGTTGCCAGGGTCCATCTCTGTAGTGAAAGAAGACAGATCATCAACGCCAGTGACTAATGCGTTATCATCATAACGGGAATGAACCACCCTCTGGCTTGGGTGAAATATCGGTAAGTAGTTTGAGCCGGGAGCAGGACGGCAGCCCAGTCTCCCCAGCCCCAGTCTCTCTGGGTCTGATCTGTGGTCAGATACGGTGTGTAAGAGCCTGTGTTTTACAGTTAAAGTCTTGGTGTCGGTCTCTGACTTGAGGGCGTTAAACTGACCTCTGTGATGCTGCATCGGGACCTGGCCTGGGGCACGTTGGCAGGGGGCCCAGTGGCTACAGGGGGCACCACTCCAGGCGCTGCTCCAGTCTGGATGTCTCTGCTGTGCCGTAGGTCCTCCACTCTTTCAGACGTCTCCTGCTTCACCCCAGGACCTGCAGCCTCTGCAGACTGACACAAGAGAGGAGGTTATTACCGGTACATGAGTAAAATTGGAAAACAATGTTGTAGGGAAGTCTCACAAGCTCCCTTATGGCAGATAAATGAGGATGTACATATAAGTGAATAGCTGATGGGAGTCTTTCTGAAATAATCTGGCCACATTTGTTGGACTGTAATTTTTATGTAATACTATTACACTAACCTCTATCACAATAACTTCCTGGGTTGAGGTTCCACTCCCCTCATCAACATTGATTGGTTGGTCATGTCTCCATGTATTGTGTTCCGCTGGCTTCACAAAGGTTCTGTGGCCTCCAGTGAGATGTCCTTCACCTTAAAGAGTGATTGGGGGAAAAGAGGTGGTTAGGTACTGTTTCGTCAATGCTCATGTTTTCAAAGAGTAAATAATAGGAAATATATTATCAGGTTAGAATGTGATAGTGTCTTTCAGCAAGTTTGCTAAGTTATCAGGGGAACTATGGCCTACTATATGTGATTAACACATCTAAATTCAAACGTTCAGATGTGAACGGGGCGACAGGCCCCTCAACCTCTATAAAATGTACCTCTTGCCATTCCTTTGTATCGGTCGAGGATCTTAGCACTAACGTTACTGGGACGACAAGCGAGGACGCGGTCTCGCGTTGTCCTCTCTGCACGCTCCCGTGTCATCTTCAATTCGAGTTGCTGTAGTTTCCTCTGCAATGCCCTGTTTTCTTTCTGGCTTTGAGTTATTTCCAAACGAAACACTGCATAGTCGTCGTCTACGAGTTTACAGATATCGGCCACGGCTGCATTCGCTAGCACCTCCATGATGGAGGCTATTTGAGTGTGAAAAACCATACAGTTAGCCATGTTAGCAGTTAGCGTTACCTAGATAACAGATGTATCACCCAAGTCCTGTCTCCAACACGAATGAAAGACTACCTGGGGGGTAAGTAGGTGATGCTGTTTAGTTAAGAGTCATGTTTTGAGTTCGTGTGTTTTAATAAATGTCTAAATAACTAATAAAAACGCAAACATTGAAATTGTTCTTGGTCACTGTTCACTTCCGTTTACACTTGTGGTTTTTTAAATCGCGATTGGCAATCAACTTTAGTGATGCATTACCGCCACCAACTGGACTGGAGTGTGAACCATCGACATGGGAGGTCTAAAGTTGAGCTCTACCCAATTAAACCCTACCTTCTCTTAGGAAACGAAATGCAGAATTAAATACAATATCAGCTTAAGTTAAAAAAAAAAATTCAATTAAACTCCTTAATCCTAATAACAAATTGTATTTTTCCCTCCCATATTGCTGGCACTGAAATGGAATGTGTTCCACTGTCTCCATCTCCTGTCAGTGATCACACTTTCCAGTTGAATGTTTCCCTTCTGATTTCAAAGTGCTGTTGAGCCTTATGAGTCTCAGCCTTGTGATTAGACTTTCCTCCCTTCTCTCTTGACCTGAGGTCCTCCCCCACCTTTTCCTGGATCTTAAAACAGGGGTCTTCCCTTTCCCTCGCTGTTCCACAAGTCCTTCCATAAAAAAATATATACTTCTTATTAAGACCTTGGCCTCTCCTTTACTGAACTCGATTAAAAAAAATTCACATTCAATAAAACGTTCTATTTTCACATACTGAGAATGCGTCATGCACGATTGGGTTGTTTTTCGCATTATTGGTTAATTTCAGTAGCACATCCCCATATCTGATTCAGCTGCTGTCAAAGCCAAAATGAGTATGACCTTAAGTACAGTACATTTTCGAAATGTAATATTATAAAACTACTTTTTTTTTTTTTCACATACTCAAACGGTCTACTCTTTTTAGGATGCAAGTACGGATATTCAGACACGCCCACTGTGTGTTTGAGCTACATACTAATGGATTTTACCATTGGATTCAATTTCTTTTGCAT
Source organism: Salvelinus alpinus (assembly GCF_045679555.1). Classification (NCBI taxonomy): domain Eukaryota; kingdom Metazoa; phylum Chordata; class Actinopteri; order Salmoniformes; family Salmonidae; genus Salvelinus; species Salvelinus alpinus. The sequence continues at coordinate 8,896,875 of NC_092124.1, read as the reverse complement.
CTGCTGGTACCAACCATTCATCTGTGTGATTAACCCTGGCAGAGCTAGAGAGGTGTTTGTGAGAGAAGGGCGGATCCCGAAGGGGCTTGGGGCCAGGTCTTTTTTTAACAAAAACTTATGTAGAGGGGTTTGAGCAAATTATTGAAAGCTGAGACTCACGCACATGTAACAGGTTTTGCTCTAGACTTATGACCTCTTAGCGTAATGGTTAAGGTGTTGACCAGCTACCCGGACAGCTGATGAAACTGTGGGTTTTCACAACCGAATAATTTCTGCACAAACTGTCAGAAACCGTCTCAGGGAAGCTCATCTGTGTGCTCGTCGTCCTCACCAGGGTCTTGACCTGACTGCAGTTCGGAGGTGTAACCGACTTCAGTGGGCAAATGCTCACCTTCAATGGCCACTGGAGAAGTGTGCTCTTCACTGATGAATCCCGATTTCAACTCTACCGGGCAGATGGGAGACTAATGGCGTCGTGTGGGCGAGCGGTTTGCTGATGTCAAATGTTGTGAACAGATTGACCAATGGTGGGGTTGTGGTATGGGCAGACATAAGCTACGGACAACGAACACAATTGCATTTTATCGATGGCAATTTGAATACTCAGAGATACCGTGACGAGACCATGAGGCCCACTGTCATGCCATTAATTCGCCGCCATCACCTCATGTTTCAGCATGATAATGCACGGCCCCATGAAAGCAAGGATCTGTACACAATTCCTGGAAGCTGAAAATGTCCCAGTTCTTCCATGGCCTGCATACTCACCAGACATGTAACCAATTGAGCATGTTTGGGATGCTCTGGATCAACATGTACGACAGTGTGTTCCAGTTCCCGCCAATATCTAGCAACTTCACACAGTCATTGAAGAGGATTGGGAAAACATTCCACAGGCCACAATCAACAGTCTGATCAACTCTATGCGAAGGAGATGTCACACTCCATGAGGCAAATGGAAGTCAAACCAGATATTGACTGTTTTTCTGATCCACGCCTTACTTATTTTTTTTGTGATATCCAATTAGTAGTTATAGTCTTGTCCCTTAGCCTCAACTCCCGTAAGGACTCGGGAGAGGCAAAGGTCGGGAGCCATGCGTCCCCCTTAACATGACCCTGTTAAGCCACACTGCTTCGACACACTGCTAGCTTAACTTGGAAGCCAGCCACACCAATGTGACGGAGGAAACACTGTACAACTGGCGATCGTGTCAGCATGCATATGCCCAACCTGCCACAGGAGTTGCTAGAGCGCGATGGGACAAGGACATCCCGGCCGGGCAAACCCTTCCCTAACGACGCTGGGCCAATTGTGCGTCGCCTCAAGGGTCTCCCAGTCACGGCCGGCAGTGACACAGCCCGGGATCAAACCCGGATCTGTAGTGACGCCTCAAGCACTGCAGTGCCTTAGACCGCTGCGCCACTCAGGTGGCCCTACCCTTTGTTTTAGGTATCTGTGACCAACAGATGCATATCTGTATTACAAGTCATGTGAAAATAATTTATTTCAATTTCCTTATATGAACTGTAACATCTTTGAAATTGTTACATGTTGCATTTATATTTTGTTCAGTGTAAATAATCAAATGATTTGCAAATATCTCAATTACTGTATCATTCTGTTACTACATGACAATGCACATTTGTTATAGTGTCAGGATTCACCTAGCGGTCATGATTTGGGGCTGTACAAATGTTTGATGTATTAGAATAGTTGATTATGCTTATGTTACATTAATAGAAGGGGAGGGGTTATAAGCCCCATCCCTCCTTACATTTATAGGGTCCTAGACTATAGATGAACAATATATATTTTCATTATATAGTTTTAGAATTGTTCCACAGTTTTCTCATTCACTCACTCAATGTGTGACTAAGACAGAACTCTGCAGGGGAGTGTGGGAGATAAGACTACTCAGACATTCCACAATAAATCAACTTTGGGGAGGGGACATTTATTGCCTAGCTTTTAGATAAACACAAACTATGTTTGTATAGCCATGGATGCAGGGTTTTGGTCTCAGGAGTAAAAACGTAATGACGTAGTCAGTGACATCACTAAGGCGGGACTTTGGTTTAATAAAACAACTTGAGACCTTTTGTTTGGGGCAGAACTTACTCAGAAACATGTGTGATATGGTCCTGTTTGTCAACTTCTGTCTGCAATTGCATTAATAAAGGTTTTTGAATTATTTAATTAAAGATATTGTCAATGCTAATTTCACCAATGAACCAATGATTGACAAAGAAGGACGTAAGGAACGAACCCTAACAATAGACTACAATTGTAATTGTCTTTCAAGCCAAAGACACCCCTTTGAGAGGAGCTCTGTTCCGTAGGCTAAAGCACGTTACTTCTCGTGACCCCAGTCGAACCAAGTGCAAAGCTCAGTCCCTCTGACAGATGGTGGTACACCGTATGATAATGAACCCACTCCTCGCTACCTTGACGCCACCTTCACTTTCCCTAGCTTTCTCTCCACCCACTCCGAGACGTCATACGGGTCAGACAAAACCCCATGGTTGACTTTTTCCTTGAATCGTACTCCAATCAACCAAGAATGATCGTGGACAGGGTGCAGATTTTCAGTCCAACTGTGTTTTTCTCACACTCCACAAAAACAGCCGCAACTTGTGGTTCTGAAGCCGCACCTCCATTTTTTGTATACTTCTTCCTCACTCTCTTCAATTTAACTTCTTTGGGACTGGGGGGCAGTATTGAGTAGCTTGGATATAAAGGTGCCCAGAGTAAATGGCCTGCTACTCAGCCATAAAAGCTAGAATATGCATATAATTAGTAGATTTGGATAGAAAACACTGAAGTTTCTAAAACTGTTTGAATGATGTCTGTGAGTATAACAGAACTCATGTCAGGCAAAAACCTGAGAAAAAATCCAACCAGGAAGTGGGAAATCTGAGGTTTGTAGTTTTTCAAGTCATTGCCTATCGAATATACAGTGTCCATGGGGTCATATTGCACTTCCTAAGGCTTCCACTAGATGTCAACAGTCTTTAGAATCTTGTTTGAGGCTTCTACTGTGAAGGAGGGGGGAATGAGAGCTGATTGAGTCAGGGGTCTGGCAGAGTGCCATGAGCTGATCACGCGTGAGAGCGACCTGCGTTCCATTGCATTTCTGAAGACAAAGGAATTCTCCGGATTGAACATTATTGAAGATTTATGTTAAAAACATCCTAAAGATTGATTCTATACATCGTTTGACATGTTTCTACGGCCTGTAACGGAACTTTTTGACTTTTCGTCTGGACCTAGTGTCGCGCCTCATGAATTTGGATTACTGGGATAAACGCGCGAACAAAAAGGAGGTATTTGGACATAAATGATGGACTTTATCGAACAAACCAAACATTTATTGTGGAACTGGGATTCCTGGGAGTGCATTCTGATAAAGATCATCAAAGTGAATATTTATAATGCTATTTCTGACTTCTGTTGACTCCACAACATGGCGGATATCTGTACGGCTTGTTTTTGTGTCAGCACTGTACTCAGATTATTGCATGGTGTGCTTTTTCCATAAAGTTTTTTTGAAATCTGACAGAGCAGTTGCATTAAGGAGAAGTGGATCTAAAATTCCATGCATAACACTTGTATCTTTTGAGTATTTCTGTAAATTGATGTGGCTCTCTGCAAAATCACCGGATGTTTTGGAACTACTGAAAATAACACGCCAATGTAAACTGAGATTTTTGGATATAAATATGAACTTTATCAAACAAAACATACATGTATTTTGTAACATGAAGTCCTATGAGTGTCATCTGATGAAGATCATCAAAGGTTAGTGATTAATTTTCTCTTTCTGCTTTTTGTGACTCCTCTCTTTGGCTGGAAAAAAGGCTGTGTTTTTCTGTGACTAGGCGGCGACCTAACATAATCGTTTGGTGTGCTTTCGCAGTAAAGCCTTTTTGAAATCGGACACTGTGGCTGGATTTACAACAAGTTTATCTTTAAAATGGTGTAAAATACTTGTATGTTTGAGGAATTTTAATTATGGGATTTCTGTTGTTTTGAATTTGGCGCTACCGTCCCACATATCCCAGAGAAGTTAAGATGTAATGAAATCAGCCTCGGTAGTTGTTTTATACTAAAAAGCAACATTAGATTTATATTCGTGAGAAGTAGGTTTGAGATTGGCGCTATTCTTCCGCATCATGACTCTCTCCCTTCTTGCTGATGTGGCTCTCCTATCAAGTAGAATTTTGCCCACTTCCGTTTATCTTATTGGTTGGCGTCAGCTTAAAGGGTGTGGTTCTTTGAAATACCGTACTGCTTATTACATTACACATCAACTCTCCTATGATCAGTATCTTTCAAGCTGAGAACAGACATGTTTAGAAAGAATAGTGTGTTAGCAAGAATATAGTATAAAAGAATAGAATTACTTTATTCCATCTACATCACCTCAGTAAGGTAAATATTCAATTGCCGTCCTTCTAGCCTAGATTTACTGTGTCTCTAAGAACAGGTTTTTACTCAAGCCTCTTTCAAATTACAAGTTAATGAGGGGTGGGTGGTTGATTACCCTCTTTCCTCAAGACACTTCACATGATAACTATACTGCTACAATTTCTCCCCATTGTGGACATTTCTGTCTTATAAAGCTACTCGGGAAGAAGCTTTTGTAAGAAGCTTTTTTTTGTGGTGCTGCTTCACATATTTTTCCTTAGCGAAGCGCTTACCACACGTGGGGCAGGCGTATGGCTTGTCGGCGTCCATCCTAATGCTCGGCTTCCCACATTGTGACCCAATGACACCAGAGGAGGTAGAAGCAGGTTAGTCTGAACTCCTTGACCTCTAGCCATTGTTTTGGTGTTGGTGGGATTGTGTGCTGTGTGGTGGTGGAGTCTCTGTCCCTTGTGGTTCGGTCCTGGTTCCGACACAGGAAGGAAGAGCAACGGCTCCTGATCCAGGGTTCTGATCCGAGGCCAGGGCTTATGACCAGCCACCTCAGAGGTGCACTCTCTCCCGCCAACGAGACTGGATATCAGCAGGTCCACATGGCCTACAGACTGTAAACACAAATTGTACAGAAGAGCATATACACTAAGTGTACTAATTGACAGACTGACCAGGTGAAAGCTATGATTAATGTCACTTGTTAAATCCACTTCAATCAGGGTAGAGGAAGGGGAGGAGACAGGTTAACTAAGGATTTTTAAGCCTTGAGACATGGATTGTGTATGTGTGCCATTCAGAGGGTGAATGGGCAACACAAAATATTTAAGTTCCTTTGAACTGGGTATGGTAGTAGGTGCCAGGCACACCCTAACCCTAACCCACTGCATGAATTTTCTCATTAAAAGCGTTTATTGATGGCCTCCCGAGTGGCGCAGTGGTCTAAGGCACAGTGCCACTAGAGATCCTGGTTCGAGTCCAGGCTCTGTCGCAGCCGGCCGCGACCGGGAGACCCATGGGGCGGCGCACAATTAGCCCAGCGTCTTCCGGGTTAGGGGAGGGTTTGGCCGGCAGGGATGTTCTTGTCCCATCGCGCACTAGCAACTCCTGTGGCGGGCCGGGCGCAATGCACACTGAAATGGTCGCCAGGTGTACGGTGTTTCCTCTGACACATTGGTGCGGCTGCATTCCGGGTTAAGCGGGCATTGAGTCAAGAAGCAGTGTGGCTTGGTTGGGTTGTTTCGGAGGATGCACTGCTCTCCACCTTCGCCTTTCCCAAATGAGAGTTGCAGCATGGGACAAAACTGTAACTACCACTAGGGAGAAAAAGGGGTACAAAAAATAAAAAATAAGTGTTTATTGAAAAAGATAAAAATAGTTGAATGGAAGTAATGAAATAGGCATTTGTGAACATACCGTTTGTAGGCTAAATTAAGTCTTTTTAGGCCTTATATATCCCAAAATGTCTTGGCCTTGTTGTTCTGGAAATTGATCTACGTCATCTCGTGTGGACCCTCTGGTGGATCTCCACCTTCTGGGGGCAGAGTTTGATCTAAACATTAGAAGCCATTGATTGGAATGGTTACTTTCTATGTTATAGAGTGGAATCGTTTTTCTGCTGGTGTTTCCTGAGGTAACTCTTCTCCGAGAACCTCTTCCGATAGTGCTTACAGGCGAACGACCTCTATTCCGTGTGGACCTTCAAGTGCCTCTTCAGATGGTGCTGGTGGGAGAACCTCTTCTCACACTGGGGGCAGCTGTAGGGTTTCTCCCCTGTGTGGACCCTCTGGTGCCTCTTCAAGCTGCCAGCCTCAGCGAAGCGCATGTGACATTGGGTACAACTGAAGGGTTTCTCCCCTGTGTGGACCCTCTGGTGGATCTCCACTTTCTGGGGGCAGCTGAAGCCTTTGTTACAGAACATGCAGAGGAACCGTTTCTCTTTACTATTGCCTGATGTGGCTCCCCCTCCCTGAGCTCTAGCCCTGTCGTTTGCGCTCAATACCTGATTGAAAAGGACATGGCCGTGTGAATCAGAAAGCCCCATCGACGTGGACACTGGGTCGCGATCCCTGAGAATGTGTAAAGGGGAGTGGGTCGCAACATTTGGATTTGTCTCTAAGCTTTCCCTGTAATCTAAGAAATCTCTGCCCTGTGAGTGTCTGTCTCCTAGGTGACTATCTGCATTCCATGTGGGAGGAGCGTCGCCCTCCACTTTCACAGTCACCTCATCTACGACCAGACCCTCCCCTTTCTTATCTAGGCACCCTTCAGAGTATACACTACTACTGTACCGGTTCCATTCCCCTTTAGACAGATCAGTCTGTGTCTCTAAACCCAAGGATATGGTGCCAGGGTCCATCTCTGTAGTGTAAGAACATGACGGATCATCACCACCAGTGACTAATGCGTCACCATCTCCACAGGAATGAACCGTCCCCTGGCTCTGGTGAAATACCGGTAAATACACTGAGCCGGCACTGGTCTGCGCTGGGGCCGTGGTGGGGTCCTTCGTGGCTACAGAGGACGCTCCAGCCGCTCCAGTCTGGATGTTTCTGCTGTGCCGTAGGTCCTCCTCTCTTTCAGACCTCTCTTGCTTCACCCCAGGACCTGCAGCCTCTGTATCTGCAGACTGACACAATAAGATAGGATGTTATTACCGGGACATCAGTTGTTCCCAAACTTTTATAGTCCCATACCTCTTCAAACATTCAACATCCAATTGCGTACCCCCTCTAGCACCAGGGTCAGCGCACTCTCAAATGTTGTTTTTTGCCATCATTGTAAGCCTGCAACACACACACACACACACACTATACAATACATTTATTAAACATAAGAATGAGTGTGAGTTTTTGCCACAACCCGGCTCGAGGGAAGTGACAAAGAGCTCTTATAGGACCAGTGCACAAATAATAATATAATAATAATCAATAATTTTGCTCTTTATTTAGCCATCTTACATATAAAACTTTATTTGTTCATCGAAAATTGTGAATAACTCACCACAGTTTAATGAGAAGGGCGTGCTTGAAAGGATGCACATAACTACAATGTTGGGTTGTATTGGAGAGAGTCTCAGTCTTAAATCATTTTCCACACACAGTCTGTGCCTGTATTTAGTTTTCATGCTAGTGAGGGCCAAGAATCCACTCTCACATAGGTACGTGGTTGCAAAGGGCATCAGTGTCTTAACAGTGCAATTTGCCAAGGCAGGATACTCTGAGCGCAGCCCAATCCAGAAATCTGTCAGTGGCTTCTGATTAAATTTAATTTTCACAGAACCGCTTGTTGCAATTTCGATGAGGCTCTCTTGTTCAGATATCAGTAAGTGGACTGGAGACAGGGCATGAAAGTGACAACGAATCCAGTTGATTGTGTCATCCGTTTCGGGAAAGTACCTGCGTGATTGCGCACCCAACACACTCAGGTGCTTCGCTATATTGACATTGTCTGTAAGCTTGTTCATTTGCACAGAAAAAAAATCATACAATGATGGAAAGACCTGTGTGTTGTTGTCCAACTTCTTAATCATAGCCTCAATTTTGTCCCGCACATTGAATATAGTTGCGGAGAGTCCCTGTAATCCTAGATTCAGATCATTCAGGCGAGAAAACATCACCCAGATAGGCCAGTCATGTGAGAAACTTGTCTGACCGCTTGCATGATGACAAGTGAGAATTATGGTCAGTAAAGAAAACTTGCTCGTCTCTCAATTCAAAAAAGCGTGTCAATACTTTGCCTCTTGATAACCAGCGTATGTTGTAAATGCGTTACATGGTCGCTGCCCATATCATTGCATAGTGCAGAAAATACGAGAGTTCAAGGCCTTGCTTTAACAAAGTTAACCATTTTCACTGTAGTGTCCAAAACGTCTTTGAAACGGTCAGGCATTCCCTTGGCAGCAAGAGCCTCTCGGTGGATGCTGCAGTGTACCCAAGTGGCGTCGGGTGCAACTGCTTGCACGTGCGTTACCACTCCACTATGTCTCCCTGTCATGGCTTTTGCGCCATCAGTACAGATACCAACACATCTTGACCACCAAAGTTTTTTGTCTGTGAAACGAGGCTACTCAGGCGAGAAAAAAATGTTCTGTTTGAAAATGTGAAGAATTATATACACTGCTCAAAAAAATAAAGGGAACACTTAAACAACACAATGTAACTCCAAGTCAATCACACTTCTGTGAAATCAAACTGTCCACTTAGGAAGCAACACTGATTGACAATAAATTTCACATGCTGTTGTGCAAATGGAATAGACAAAAGGTGGAAATTATAGGCAATTAGCAAGACACACCCAATTAAGGAGTGGTTCTGCAGGTGGTGACCACAGACCACTTCTCAGTTCCTATGCTTCCTGGCTGATGTTTTGGTCACTTTTGAATGCTGGCGGTGCTTTCACTCTAGTGGTAGCATGAGACGGAGTCTACAACCCACACAAGTGGCTCAGGTAGTGCAGCTCATCCAGGATGGCACATCAATGCGAGCTGTGGCAAGAAGGTTTGCTGTGTCTGTCAGCGTAGTGTCCAGAGCATGGAGGCGCTACCAGGAGACAGGCCAGTACATCAGGAGACATGGAGGAGGCCGTAGGAGGGCAACAACCCAGCAGCAGGACCGCTACCTCAGCCTTTGTGCAAGGAGGAGCACTGCCAGAGCCCTGCAAAATGACCTCCAGCAGGCCACAAATGTGCATGTGTCAGCATATGGTCTCACAAGGGGTCTGAGGATCTCATCTCGGTACCTAATGGCAGTCAGGCTACCTCTGGCGAGCACATGGAGGGCTGTGCGGCCCCACAAAGAAATGCCACCCCACACCATGACTGACCCACCGCCAAACCGGTCGTGCTGGAGGATGTTGCAGGCAGCAGAGCGTTCTCCACGGCGTCTCCAGACTCTGTCACGTCTGTCACATGTGCTCATGTGCTCAGTGTGAACCTGCTTTCATCTGTGAAGAGCACAGATCCCTCACCTTCCTCATGATCATTGATGCCCCACGAGGTGAGATCTTACATGGAGCCCCAGACCGAGGGTGATTGACCGTCATCTTGAACTTCTTCCATTTTCTAATAATTGCGCCAACAGTTGTTGCCTTCTCATCAAGCTGCTTGCCTATTGTCCTGTAGCCCATCCCAGCCTTGTGCAGGTCTACAATTTTATCCCTGATGTCCTTACACAGCTCTCTGGTCTTAGCCATTGTGGAGAGGTTGGAGTCTGTTTGATTGAGTATGTGAACAGGTGTCTTTTATACAGGTAACGAGTTCAAACAGGTGCAGTTAATACAGGTAATGAGTGGAGAACAGGAGGGCTTCTTAAAGAAAAACTAACAGGTCTGTGAGAGCTGGAATTCTTACTGGTTGGTAGGTGATCAAATACTTATGTCATGCAATAAAATGCAAATTAATTACTTAAAAATCATACAATGTGATTTTCTGGATTTTTGTTTTAGATTCCGTCTCTCACAGTTGAAGTGTACCTATGATAAAACTTACAGACCTCTACATGCTTTGTAAGTAGGAAAACCTGCAAAATCGGCAGTGTATCAAATACAGTTCTCCCCACTGTATATATATAATTTTTTTAATGGGAATCACATTTTTATTTGGCATACCCCCGACGGCATTGCGCGTACCCCCCCCCCAGTTTGGGAATACCTGCGGTACATGAGAATTTAATAATGTCATAGTGAGGTCTTACAAACCCTATGGCAGATAAATTAAGATGTGAATAGCTGAGGGGAGACTTTCTGAAATAAACAGGCCACATTTGATTTACCAAGTAACACATTTTTTATGCAACACTATTACACTAACCTCTATCATGATAACATGCTGGGTTGAGGTTCCATTCCCCTCATCAACAGTGATTGGTTGGTCATCTCTCCATGTATTGTGTCCTGCTGGCTTCACAAAGCTCCTGTGGCCTCCAGTGAGATGGCCTTCACCTGAGAGAGTGATTGGGGGAAAAGAGGTGGTTAGGTTAGCTACTGTCAATGCTATAATGTACACTATTGACAGTTTTGACACTGTATAGAATTGGCCAGGATGTAAGATAACACTTCTCATAACTCCTTGATGTACTATTTATTGATAAATGTATTATGTTCCATGCATCACATTTTTTTTCATTGAGTAATAGGAAATGCAGTAAATCAAGAATCTGGTTAGAATGTGGTGTCTTAGCCCAAGATGGCTAAGTAGTCAGGGGAATTATTAGCTACAGATTTTAACACCAGATAATGTGATTTAACCCTAACATTTTGGTATCCATTGTACTGGGAGTTACAGGTCTGGCTATGCAAAACGTCGGCAGAGGTTTTAACTAAGCTGGTATTGGCAATACTATCTTCGTTCTCAATTTGTGGAAAGAGTGTCATAAAATGTCAGTGTCCAGTTGCAGGCGGTTCATTTGAATTTAGAAAATGTGTCAAAGACTCCATGAAGTACTCATGAACTAATCCAAGAATGTGTACTCCGACAACTTGTGTATTTCAAATCTTCTCTCCTTGATCGAGACAGGTGGGGGTCCACCCCAAAGTGCTTCATGACAGACACCTGTCTCATCAATGAGAGAAGAATTGAAATAGACAAGATGGCGGCGCACAAATTGATGGATTACAAAATGGAGCAAAACATTGATTTATTTTTTTATAATGGAGCATTTTCTACATTCAAACGTAGCCCCTGCCACTGGACACAGACATTTTAGTAGACTCCTGTTTCCACCAATTGAGAACGAAGATAGTATTGCCAAGACCAGGTTAGCAGGAAAATCTCTGCTTTATATAGGCAAACCTGTAACTCCCAGTATAATGCCTGTATACCATTATTTTTGTTGTTACTTAAATCACATCTGGTGTTACAATCTACATCTGAACACATTCGCAGAGGCAAACCACGACGACAGGCACCGAGCCACTCAGTGGTGTAAAGTACTTAAGTATATTTAAAACCAAATACTTTAAGACTTTTACTCAAGTAGTATTTTACTGGGTGACTTTTACTTGAGTCATTTTCTATTAAGTATCTTTACTTTTACTCAAGTATGACAACGGGGTACTTTTTCCACCAGTGGAGCTACTGTACATATGAACAGCTTAGGCCGCGCAGCATCAGCCTTCTGCAAAACGTACCTCTTGCTATTCCTCTGTATCGGTCAAGGATCTTGACACTACTTGGACGACTGGCGAGGACGCGCTCTCGCATTGTCCTCTCTGCGCGCTCCCGTGCCACCTTCAGTTCCAGTAGCTGTAGTTTCCTCCGCAATATCCTGTTTTCTTTCTGGCTTTGAGTTATTTCCAAACGAAACACTGCATAGTCGTCGTCTACGAGTTTACATATATCTGCCACAGCTGCATTCGCTAGCACCTCCATGATGGAGGCTATTTGAGTTTGAATAACCATACAGTTAGCCATTGTTAACTGACGTTAGCAGCTAGCTAGTCTTACCAAGATACGAGAATTAAAGACTGCATGGGGTACATATGTGATGCTGTGCGGGTAAATAAACGTCTAAATAACAACAATAAAACCACTAACGTGTAAAATGTTCTTCGACACTGTTCACTTCCGTTTACACTGGCGAGAAAGGATGTTACATAGAATTAGGAATTAGAATACCGGTACTAGAAAGGACATAAACCTTCTTATGGAGTCGTTACCACAGCCACAAAGTCATAAACCCCGCCCTTTTCTACAATGTATTTTATTAAAATGCGATTTTAAACTTAACGTTAACCACACTGCTAACCTAATGTCTAACCTTAAATTAAAACCAAAAAGCACGTTTTCATGAATCTTTACCATATAGCCAATTTTGACTTTGCCTGTGATGGGATAAAGGTCAGCCATTTCTGTCAGGGAGTTGGTCAACCATGCCTTGCCAGTGCTGTGATAAAATATTGGTTAAAATAATGAATTTGAAAAATGTATCTGCACTGCATGTTTGATAGCTAACTTAGAGGAATAATTCGATCAATTTTTCAAATTAACTGCCAATATACCATACACTGGCTGAAATCAGTTGATGATAGGACATAGACAAGTGCAACAAGTAAATGTAAATGCAACAAGTACTGATATACTATCGTATAATAGCACTCACAGCTTTCCAAGAAAACACAACTTGAGACATTTATGGTCTGTTTACATAAACTGTACTTATAATTATGACAATATTTTATGTTGACAAGAATTCTATTATACAATTTTTTATATCACATGCCTTTTATTTTCCTGTATAAACAAAATCAGGATTATGCCCCTACTGCCAATCATTCCAATTCGATTGGTTTGGATTTCTCCCTGACCAACATGGCTGCCATTTCGATCCATTCTACAATTTTTAGGATTTATGACAAAGCCCCTTTAGTAATTTAGTGGGATCTCTATGGGATGTTATTGATAGGCATCATCGTTCAAAGGGTGTGGCTAAATGAAAAGGTTATATCATGCGCGCTGTTCTTTTAAATACTCTCCTGCTTATAACATTATACATCAAATCTCCTATTCATGATCAATATCTTGCCAGCGCAGAGCAGACTTGTTTAGAAAGAACAGTGTGTTAGCAAGAATATAGTTGAAAATAATATAAATACTTTATTCCATCTGCATCACCTCAGTAAGGTAAATATTAGGTTTACTGTCTCTCTAAAAACAGGCATTTACACAAGCCTGTTTCAAATGACAAGTTAACAAAGGGTTAATGTGGGTATGTGGTTATTTACAGTCCTAAACAGAAGTAAACAGATGGCATACTCTGACCCAGTTTGTAGAGTCTGGAATAACAAGTACATGTGCACTTTAGTTCATATTTCACCTCATTCATCACATGACCTGAAGGTAGCTTATAGGCAATTTACTGCAAACAGCTTGAGGTCAAGGACTGTAGACTAAAAGGTGCTGTATGGTCAAACCGACATCTGCATTGACCGCGCAGCATTTACAGTGATATGGCCTCTGCAGAAATCAGGGCATTCATACTTCTTGCACTTCACCAAGCAGCACAGAGCTGTTGTGAGTTTGTGTTTATTTTAGACATCCCGCCCTCACCTACCGTCAACCAATCATGACAATGCGGCGCTATACCGAGCCCTCCACATTGTTACACAATTTGAGAGGCGCACGTCAATGTGGTACAGAGATCAATTTGGCTTCAGCGTGCCTCCGGAGGGTCCGCAATTGCGTCACACCATCCATACGGCACCTCCGACCACATTTTCAGATCAAGCATAAATTGGCTCTTATCACAGTGACATGGTGATGTACACTCCCCTATGTATTTATTTGGACAGTGAAGCTTAAACTTGGGTGTATAGCCTACTCCAGCATTTTGGATTTGAAATCAAATGTTTTATGAGGCAACAGACAGATTAAGTTGTGCCCAATAGAAATGAATGGTAAATCATGTATTGTGTCATTTTGGAGTCACTTTTGTTGTAAGTAAGAATAGAATATGTTTATGAACACGTTACATTAATGTGGATGCTGCCATGATTACGGATAGTCCTGAATGAATCGTGAATAATGATGAGTGAGAAAGTTACAAATGCACAAAGATCATACGACATGCAACCTCTTACCATTACCAATAACAGGGGAGGTTAGCATAATTGGGGGGGGGGGGGTATTTATGCCTCTAACTTTTTCACTCATCATGGTAGCATCCACATTAATGTAGCAGTGTTATTATTATTTAGTTACCTACATTATGTTATTTCAAGTTATCCCTTTGGAGCGCAATATCAAGTTGTTAAAAAAATCTGCCTAAATTGAGCATGCCCATAAATTGGGCAATTGAAGGCATCTAGGGCTTATGTTAACTTTGGTTGTGGTTAAATTAAAATAATATACCTTTAATAGACCTTAAATGTTGTAGGCAACATTGTATACAACATTATCGGCAAGTGACTTGATTCCTACTGTGCCAAAGCAATTTACAATTGTCAAACAGGAGTGACGAGTGTGTTGATATAACGGTAATTGTAAAAAAAAAAAAAAAAAGGTTAAAAAAAGGTTATGCAGGCCAACATAAATTTATTAGGCGATAATTAAGAGAAGGAAAAGTGATCTTGTCAGGTGAAAATGATATCAAGCGTTTTACCATCGCAACATTTGATGCACAGTCACATTCACAGTGGTTGTCGGAAACGTGCTACAGAGTTCACAGCGGGCGATACCTCATCGCGATTGGTTATTCCCCATCATTTTCAACAATTTCAATGAGCATCATCACTATCTTTCCTTTGCGGTACCTCAAACTGTCGTGATTACCAGCTGAGAAACTTTTATGAGTCGATTTTACTCCTGGCTCAAGAGTTTGTCTGGGCAGTGTCTTAACATAATCTTAAAACCTACTCTTAGGCCTCCCGAGTAGCACAGTGGTCTAAGGTGTGCCACTAGAGATTCGGGGTTAGAGTCCAGGCTCTGTCACAGACGGCCGTGGCTGGGAGACCCATGGGGTGGCGCACAAATGGCCCAGCGTCGTCCGGGTTAGGGGAGGGTTTGTCCTGCAGGGATGTTCTTGTCCCATCGCGCACTAGCGACTCCTGTGGCGGGCCAGGCGTAGTGCACGCTGACACGGTCACCAGGTGTACTTACGGTGTTTCCTCAGACACATTGGTGCGGCTGCCTTCCGGGTTAAGCGGGCATTGTGTCAAGAAGCAATGTGGCTTCGTTGGGACGGGTTTTGGAGGACGCACAGCTCTCCACCTTCGCCTCTCCCGAGTCCGTACGGGAGTTGCAGCGATGAGACAAGACTATAACTACCAATTGGATACCACGAAAAAGGGGTAAAAATTTTTATAAAATACTCTGTGCAGGGAGTTTTTTAAGTCTTAAAAAAAAGTTCTTATAGGATTCTTAGGACCTTTTCTGAGATGCTTTGTGGATACGGGCCCAGCGCAAATAGTCTAAGTAAAAGTGCTGATTGAGGATCAGGTCTTATTCATTACGATCTAAAAGACAAAACTGATCCTAGATCAGCAATCCTACTCTGATAGGCTTTGTGGATACAGTCCCTGCCCTAATAGCATACAGACAGTAGTTCACAGTGGGCTCACCTCAGCGAGACTGTGTGTGGTCCTGTGCTGCTCAGCTGGTTCCTCTGTGGGTTCAGGAGGTGTAGTCTGGTTGTCCTCCATGACCATGGTCCCCTCAGGGTTCCCCAGACCCTCCACACACCCCTCCTTCACCAGCAGCACCTCTGGACCCTCCTCAATCTCCACGTCATGAATCCTACACTGTAGTCATATTATAGAATGACTTCATTGTTGTTAAACAGACCATGGTGGACATAAATGTGATGTTGTGGGAAAATATAAGTCAGCTATGATAAGTCAAAAGTCATCAGACAAACCTGACTAAACTATTTTGACGTGTACAGTAGCTATTTGTAAGTGTGTGGGTATATTTATTAAGTACATGGTTATAAAGCGCTGTCAGGTGAATACAGATGTGATGTATACTAAAGAGTCTCAATTAAAATCTTAAAATTAAAAGTCCAATTGTGTGTTTATTAAACAAACAACTTCAATACACCATAAGAAAACCACACATACATCAACAAAAAATTAGGCATGAACTTGATACACTGCATTCATTTTCTCATTAAAAGTGTCTTGGGAAAAAAATTAAGTAGTTTAATGGAAGTAATCAAATGGGCATTTGTGAACATCATATAGCCTACACAGTACAAACACAATATGTAACAGATTTGTAGGCTTATATATCACACAATGTCTGGATGCAACATTCTACCCAGGAATATTCAACACCGAAATCTGTTACTCCTGTTATTCTAAACCTCAGAAGCTATCGAGTGGAATGGTTACTTTCTATGTTATAGAGTGGAGTGTTTTTTCTGCTGGTGTATCCTGAGGTAGCTCCTCTCTGAAAACCTCTTCCCGCAGTGCGTACAAGTGAACGGCCGCTCTCCCGTGTGGACCTTCAGGTGCATCTTCAAGTGACCGGCCTGGGCGAAGCGCATGTGGCACTGGGTACAGCTATAGGGTTTCTCCCCAGTGTGCACCCTCTGGTGCCTCTTCAGGTTGCCAGCCTGGGTGAAGCGCATGTGACACTGGGTACAGCTGTAGGGTTTCTCCCCCGTGTGTACCCTCTGGTGGATCTCCACCTTCTGGGGGCAGCTGAAGCCTTTGTTACAGAACATGCAGAGGAACCGTTTATCTTTACTATTGCCTGATGTAGCTTCCCCTCTCTGAGCCTGGGCTCTAGTCCTGTCGTTTGAGTTCAATACCTGATCGAAGAGGACGCTGCCATGTGAATCAGAAGGCCCCATCGACGTGGACAAAGGGTCGCGATCCCTGAGCGTGTGTAAAGGGTAGTGGGTAGCGACATTTGGATTTGTCTCCAAGCTTTCCCTGTAATCTAAGAAATCTCTGCCCTGTGAGTGTCCATCTCCTAGGAGACTATCTGCATTCCATGTGGGAGGAATGTCGCCCTCCACTTTCACAGTCACTTCATCTACGGCCATACCCTCCCCTGCCTTATATAGGCAACCTTCAGAGTATACACTTCTACTGCACCGGTTCCAGTCCCGTCTAGACAGATCAGTCTGTGCCTCTAAACCCAAGGGAATGTTGCTAGGGTCCATCTCTGAAGTGTAAGAACAAGACGGATCATTACCAGTCTCTGACGCGCCACCTGAGTCCGGATGGGAATTAACTGTCCTCGGGCTCGGGTTTCCATAAAGTAAATACTCTGAGGCGGGAGCAGGAGGGCAGCCCAGTCTCCCCAGCCCCAGTCTCTCTGGGTCCAACATTTGGTCAGATCCTGTGTGTAAAAGCCTGTGTGTTACAGTTAAAGTCTCTGTGTCTGTCTCTGACTTGAGGACGGCGTTCAGCGTTCCACTGACCTCCGTCACGCTGCGTCGGGTCTTGGGCTGCGCTGGGGCGGTGTCGGGTTCGTCCGTGGCTACAGGGGGCGCTCCAGCCAATCCAGTCTGGATGTCCCTAATGTGCAGTGTGTTCTCCTCTCCTTCAGACCTCTCCTGCTTGACCCCAGGACCTGCAGCCTCTGCAGACTGACACAAGAAGAGAGGTGGTTATTACCGGTACATGAGTTGAATTAGATAACAATGTCGTTCGGAAGTCTTACAAGCGCACCTATGATGAGAATGTACATGTAAGCAAGTGAATAGGTGAGGGGAGCCTTTCTGAAATAAAGGGGCATCAAAGTAACTAATGTTTTATTCAACACTATTACACTAACCTCTATCATGATAATGTGCTGGGTTGAGGTTCCATTCCCCTCATCAACAGTGATTGCTTGGTCATCTCTCAATGTATTTTGTCCCGATGGCTTCACAAAGTTCCTCTGGCCTCCAGTGAGATGTCCTTCCCCTGAGAGAGTAATTGGAGGAAAAGAAGCAGATTGTTTAGCTACTGTCAATACTATATTATACACTGTTGACAGTTATTGGTATGTTGTATACTATTGACACTGTCTAGAGTTGGCAAGGATGTAAGCTAACACTTTGCATAACTTCTTGAAATATTATTTATTGATCAATGTATTATGTTTGATGCATCACATTGTTTTAAATTAGTAAATAGGAAATGCAGTAAATCAAGAATATTATAATTTTGTCTTTGCGCAAGATAGCTAAGTAATCAGGGGAATTATTGCATACTATCCAAAAACTGACCTACCTCTTGCTATTCCTCTGTATCGGTCAAGGATCTTGATACTGGGCCGACTGGCGAGGACGCGCTCTCGCATTGTCCTCTCTGCGCGCTCCCGTGCCACCTTCAGTTCCAGTAGTTTCCTCCGCAATGTCCTGTTTTCTTTCTGGCTTTGAGTTATTTCCAAACGAAACACTGCATAGTCGTCGTCTACGAGTTTACAGATCTCTGCCACGGCTGCATTCGCTAACACCTCCATGATGGAGGCTATTTGAGTGTGAAAAACCATACAGTTAGCCATTGTTAGCAGCTAGCCAGTGTTACCTAGATAACATCTATCAACCAAGTTCTGTCTCTAATGCGAATTAAGTATGTGATGCTATGCAGTTAAATTAGTAATATTTTTAGTTGGGTGTTAATACACACCTAAATAACAATAAAAACGCGAACGTGGAAATTGTTTTTGGACACTTCATTTCCGTAAAGATTATATACAACTAGGTCGTATTTATCAGTTGCCTGAATTCCACGTGCGTCCACTTATATCAGTACATTTATAATAGCCTAAACATTACGAAACTTATATTCGATTGAATAAGTCTCACGTATTTCGACACCCCTAAACCTTATCTCACGAGGACCGATTTTGGGCGGCGTAAATCCTTTCGCTTCGACTCCTCTCTGCTTCCGTTTACTTCATCTTCCTGCGAGTTTCCGGCAGACTTGACGCTGTTGCTGACTTTTACAGGTCGGAGTGTGAATTGCACAATATGTCACAGAAAAGAAGGGGGAAAATAAATCTCACCACTATCTAACGCTACACATATACAACTTTATACTAATAATTTTGTCCTACCAGATCCTACTACAGGCCAACAGCTGCTGCCACTACCACATCTATTTTCTGGGATTTACGCTCCATCAGTGCAGACAATTAATAACCATAGGAATAAAAGCAATAAATCCTACCTTACTAAAACTCACCCTCTCTGGATCTCTCTTCAGACCTGCTCACTGGAGGGCTCCCAGTGAAACCTTGGCCGGTGGCGATTTTAGCATGTAAATCTTGGTGGGACAAACATAACAAAAAATGTTAGATGCATGCCAGTGTAACCGGCTCTGTACCGGTACCTTTCTGCGTTGTGTTCTGGTAAGGTGTAGATGGAAGACGAGGCTCTGGACACAATTCTGCCGATTGTCTCTCTTTTAACGACTGCATGGAATGGGTAAAAATACAAGGCTAAAGTTAATGCTGCCGTCTGTGGACTCCCATACAAGTATATGTGTCTGACAAAAACAGTGCAGAATACCCGTAAGAAAATCATCAGAAAACTCATGCTGTCTGCACCTGAAAGAGACCCTCTCCCGCAACAAAGCTATCGACCGAGGTAAAGACAGTTTAAATTTGGATATTCGACGGATATTCGCGCTTTCAAACCACTTGAGCCAAAGACTCCAAATAAGTGTCATGATGTTGGGAAAGTTGCGCACAACATTGCACAGGTCTTATTTTCACGATCTGGACATTAATTCGCGTTCCAAAGCTAATCAACATGTGTAAATGTGAGCAGCATTTTGTATTCATAGTTGAATTAGTTAGGGAGCGTAAACAAAGTACAAACTTTTTTAACATTCGAATGTCAGTAGCTCCTTGGTCATGTGACCTACTTGACTCAAACAAGGTTCAGAATGTCCACTGACTACCCTTCTATATTGCACACCCTTTGGTTTGTCCATTTTCATCTCACGTTTTACATGAATTATTCAAACTTTCAAATTTCAATAGCTCCTTGTTCATGTGACCTACTGACTCAAACAAACTTCAGAATGTCCAAGGACTAGCCTTATATATTGCACACTCTTGTTTGTGTACTGTGAAATCAAGCAGTGTAAAGTACATTTTTCTTAGTTTTACATTTCAATAGCTCCTTGGTCATGTCAATTACACACCTAAGAAGCGTGAGGTGGATATACACCCATATTGCATAACCTGTATCTTCTATATTGTTGTACATTAATATTAGTTTGACAATTAGGGGGTTCAGTCCAGTGTTGTTTACCCTTTCATATTTATCTATAATAATTGGTAGTTCTAAGTACTTATTTTCTCTGTTTTTTATTTTGCCACAGTATTTAACAGCGGTACACAATAGGAGAGAGACAGATAATATCTCCTTTCATCGTTAATATCAACCATAAAGGAAAAGGGCAAAATACGAGAGTCATGCTATTAATTGTTCAAAGTAGGGATGGAGAGTGAGCTAGTAAGGTAGGCTGCAGTGGGTTTGCTGGTCAATAAATATACTGAACATGTTACCCCAGTAATGGTGGCCATAAAATCAATGAATAAAAATGGAATATTGACAGAAATTGTAGACCTTTAATCTTTTCCAACATGTCAACAGACACTTTACTTCAAATAAGTAAGAAACATTTCACAGTGTTAACTTTCTCTTTATCCCTGGTTGATGTACATTTCAGAGCCTCTTCAGTGTGGATGAGGTATAGCATACATTTTCAACAACAAAGACAGCACTTCCAGTTTCTGTTCACTCTGTTCAACTCTTTTGCCTTCATTCCTAGGCACAGCACATGGAACCACCGTTGGCATGCAAAACATTAAATCTAAAACAAAACAAAGCGTAACATGTTATAAATAATATCACATATCAATGCAGTATAACAAATTAGCCATCCATTGTGTTATATCATAAAGTGTCTTATATGCCGTCACTGTTGTCAAAAGATTATAAACATGTTAAATAAAGTTACTAGTCAGTCTTTGGGCCACATCCAGGTTCTTTATCAGTGGCACACATGAAGCAGTTGTTGGCTTTGTTGAACTCTGAAATCATAGGCATGAACTGAACATATGGCTTTTCCACACAACCACATAAAAATAAAGAATTTACATTTACTTTGAATTAAATGTCATTACATACCAGACATTTTTAGTATATCCTCAAGCCATTTATTTTCGCAGTTGCTCCATGTGTTTTTGTGAAGATTCTATATCAATTTGGGATGTTGGGGAAGTTCTGTGCATCTTCCTTGGCCATCTACACCAAAAAACAAAATAGAGTTTTTGACCTAATTGTCACATAACAGCTTACCATTCATTATTGAAAATATAACTATCAAACCTGCATTACAAAGACCTTGCAGCTGAAGGTGTCCTGCTGCATGGTGTGAGTTATTTCCCCTCCTTTCCACTTTATGTCCACCCAGTCGTCTTTTCCATGTCAAGATCTTCTCATTTTTTTATGCAAACATAATGGAATTCTGATTAGTTGTAGGCAAATGAATACACAGGCCAAACCTGTAGTCTGATTTCCTTATCACTATAATCTAGTAGAGGTAATTTCCATTATGCCCCATTCTATACACAGCCTAAATTATAGGCACTGAACCATTTACAGGAGAATAATAAAAGTAGCATATAGGGACATAAGACATTCCCACATACAGTATACACATACAGAGGCATTTTTCAGCTATGATTTTACCACTCAGAATCCAGAGTGGATATGACAACGGGGCCAGCACAGGACGTAATACACCCATACAACAATCTACTTTTAGATCTTCTTGACTTCTTATCTGGTAAACTGCTACTATGTGTCAAGAAAAGAGCCCCAATTAGGGGTTAGTGTACTCCAGTAAAAAAGGGGTGGTTTAGATTAAAAACTATTGCCCTGTGTCCCCGTTCATAGGGGCATGAGAGACTAGTCAGTGGTAGAATTGAGTTGGCACTTTATTGGCCCAAACACCCACAGACCCACAAGGTTGAGGTTACTCATGGACAGTAAGTAATTTTTTTGCATTGACGCATTGTGTCTTCTAATTGACCAAGAATAGGATCCAAAGTGTTAGGAAATATTTGTTCCCATAAATACAAAGGAGGATGTATCTCCTCATACCTCTGGCACTTTAGTCAGACAGCCAGACTGTGTAAAAACTTTGTGATGGGGCCTGCAACAGAGTTCCCATTGACTAAGCACCACGGAGACCAATCAGAAAGGGGAGAGAATACATACAGATCAAGAGTGCCAATTGAAAGTCAAGGGGTGTGTCTGTGCCTTTTGGATTACTCTCTCTTTACAGAGAACCCCTGTGGTTCAAGTCAAGAGCTACCCTTCCCCTTTCAGTCTGCTCTGCGCATGTCTGAAAGTGACAGAGCCAGCAGCCAAGAGTATGTCGTTTTTCACAGTATGTCATAAAAAATTATTACACTTATGAATGTATGAAAAATGCTAATATGTATTACATCCAGTACAATCGAATAACTATAGTCCACTGACTATATAAGGGTAGTCAGTGGACATTCCGAACCTTGTTTTAAGTCAGTAGGTGACATGACCAAGGAGCTATTGAAATTAGAAAGTTTACAACCTAAGTGTATGTAAACTTCCGACTTCAACTGTACCTCTCCTCATCACGCTCTGAGCAAACTGAGTAAAAACATGGCTCCTGTTGATGACATCACAGCATTAACACAATTCAGAAAATAAATACAAAATAATTCACTCTTGTAAGTAGTGTAATACATCTCAAAATAACTTTAAAATAATAAATAAAAATAAATATGAGGGATTTTCGGGGTGAAATACATAAAGTATATTTTACACCTGTTACACCAGCAAAGCTACTACACAACACAACACTAAACAATACATTAAATGCACTATAACGGTGACAAACAGTGCCCACAAATTGTTAGGGACTACATAAAGCTGACCCAACAGCAGTCCCAACAGCAGTTCCAACATCTTACCACTGCTACACCTGGATTTCAGCAGAGCCTTGTCTAGCAGCGAAACAGTTAATTCAGCCTCATTTACTGCCTTTAAAAAAACATAGCTGATATGGCTGACTTGCTTAAACAAATGTGGTTTCTACTGACAATTGAGATGTACAAACTATGGCATAAGGGGATGACAAGTATAAGAGGCAATACATAATATCGATTAAGATATTAACGAGCGAGCGACGACTGACGTAGTCAATACAACTATTTGTTCAGCACTTTTGAAATGTACAGCGACAGAATTCAGAACATGGGCCGTTCTTACAATGTACTCCCTGTACAACAAGTCAGAACCGTAGGATAAATAAAGGGGCATATAAACAGACAATGAAAGCTCTTACAATATTCAATGATTGCATTTCTCTAAAACAGGTTATAGGCTACATGTGCACCACCAAGTTAGAACAGTAGGTGAAATTAAGAGGTGAAAATAGACCAAATTATTAGGGTGAGGCACATTGAACGCCGTTTGGGTCTTTGCGTGTCAAAAAAGATACACGTCATATAACACTACTTGACGCGTTAAATAAGCTTTTAATTTGACGTGTCAAATAGCACAATTCTATTATAGAATGTTGTGTGTGCTGAATTTGCACGTGCAAGCTAAGCGCCACCACTGCTATCAGTAGCACTGTCAAAGCTGTACAAAACAAGCACACAACACACAGGCCACGAACAATGTGTGTGTCACACCCTGACCTTAGAGATCCCTGTTTATTCTCTATATTTTGGTTAGGTCAGGGTGTGACTAGGGTGGGTACTCTAGTTTTTGTATATCTATGTTTTCTTTTTCTTTGTTGGCTTAGTATGGTTCCCAATCAGAGGCAGCTGTCTATCGTTGTCTCTGATTGGGGATCATACTTAGGCAGCCCTTTTTCCCACATTCAGTTGTGGGATTTTGTCTTTGTATGGTTGCATGTATTTTGCACGACGAAGCTTTTCGTTCGTTGTTTATTGTTTTTTTTCGCTGGTTCACATTTAAATAAAGTATGATGAACCCAAATCACGCAGCACCTTGGTCTACCCTTAACGACGAACGTTAGTGTGTGCAATACCTCGTTGGTGAAAATAGACCAAATTATTAGGGTGAGGCACATGGGCTACTAACAGCATACTACACAGGATATACTTAGTAATACTTTCTTAGCTACAGTATACATAACTCCCTTGCATATTACATCATTTATGCAGCAGCATACAAGACATTTTTGGACCCATCTTGTGAAGCAGTCCTTTGTGGGCAAATTTTGTCATCAAAGTCTAGCATTCACAGCCACTCCATTGAATAGCAGGCTAACGTTAGTAGTTGCTTTGCAATGCTTGCAGTTAGCCACTGATTCCTTCTAAACGACTCATTGTTGTGTTTTCCAACTTGTTGTGTAATCTTTATCTCCAATGGCCGATGAGCACTGATATGTTTTATCTTGAATTTCTCTTCGTTATTTAACTTCATATGACAAGGGTTGAAAAGGATTTGCCAGTAGATTGTCGACTTGATTCATGATGATGACTGCTAGCTAAGACTTTGAAAGTAAGATGTTGACATGATCAGTCCAATCAAAGCTACAGTACATATAATGTGATTTGATGTAACTTTATCTGTGGCCAATAACATTGAGCCTTCTTGGAAGGGCACTGGTACTATAACTCTATGGCAGGACCCAAAAGGCAGACATTTTGGATGTCTACCCTTTTTTTTTTTACTTAAAATTTTTTTTTATTTTATTTTATTCATAATACAAAAATCAACTTATATTGCTACATCAAACATGTCTAGCAAACCAAACACAGGTATTAACAATGCTCAAACATACAAAAAATATAAATACAAATAAAATACCAAAAATAACCAATTTAAGTGCAATTATATTCACTCTGAAAATATCTTATTATAATGATTCATGAAGATGTTATTCTTGTTGTTATTCACTAGGGTTAGTGTTTTAATAAGATAATTAAATTCAATCAGAAAAATTTGTAATTTTGGTATAGAATTTTGGAATTTTTGTTTGTGTATAAAGTATTTGGCAACAAGAATAAAAAAATTAACAATAATTTCAGTGGTTTTGTTATCATTGCAATAGTAACATATTAAATATTTTATGTTAAAATTATAGGCAGTGTTCATAATGTTAAATAAGTACTTTGCAAGGTTTTCCCAAAATTCTGACACAAATTTACATTCAAAGAACAAGTGAGACAGATTCTCACCTTGTTTTTCACAGAAAACGCAGATATCATCAATAGCCACAAATTTGGAAATTATAGAATTACATGGATATATCTTATGTAACATTTTGAAGTGCACTTCCTTAACTTTGTTTGGTATACAGTATTTGTAAGGCCTTAACCATGCATTTTTCCAGACAATGTCAGGAATAAGCATGTTCCAGAAAAACTTTCCTCTCGGTGTAAGTTGATTTTGTGAATGAAGAATTTGTCTTATATATTTATTACAACAAGATTTCTCAAGTAAGCCCACGCCTTCCAATCTGAGTTCTGGATAAAATTTGTGATCATTCCCAAAATTAAGATGACTTTTCATAAGTGTAGTTAGACCACTGACCACAACGGCTTTGATCACAGAAATAAACTCTCTGAAAGGTATTGGAAACTCTTTCAATGTTATAAATTGTTCATATTGGAGAATATTACCCTTGTTGTCGAAAATATCAAGAACAAAGTCAATATTCCTCTCATGCCAGCTGGGGTAGAACAATTCCTTACAGTTATGTCTGAATTATTCCACAAACGAGCTTTATGAGGGGAAAAATTGTGCAGGAAACATAATTTCCAGGCCAGTAAAGCTTGTTGATGAAACCTTGCCAATTTAGCAGGTAATCTTTCAGGAATATAATTACATTTCAGTAAAAATTGAAGACCTCCCAATTTATTAAACACATTATTTGGAATGAAATACCATATTGAATCAGTATCAAGCAAACATTTCTTCAACCAGTTTATCTTGAAAGTGTTATTTATGTCAACAAAATCCAACACTTCTAGACCACCTTCAGCTCTTTTGTTAGAAAGGACATATTTTTTTAGTTTGTGAGACTTATTTTTCCAGACGAAGTCAAGAAAGGTCTTATTGATCTCTTTACAAGTAGCTGGATTTACACATAACGATAATGAGGGGTACACAAAACGAGACAGTCCCTCTGCCTTGGACAGAAGTACTCTCCCAAGTATAGAAAGATCTCTTTGTAGCCAATTATTAAATATATTTTTAGTTCTCTTAATTTTAGGAGAGAAATTCAAATGTTGTCTGACTAAGTGGTTTTTTGACAGATGTATTCCTAAATATTTAACACAGACCTTTACAGGAATATTTTCAATTTCTTTATCATCAGAGTCAAATAAACATAAGATTTCACATTTAGAAACATTCAGCATTAATCCTGATGCAATAGAAAATGCAGTTATAGCATTAAGGGCATGTGCGACCTGGTCTTTGTCTCTTAAAACTTCTTCTTAATAGGGGGCGCTGTTTTCACTTTGGGAAAAAATCGTGCCCAAATTAAACGGCCTCGTACTCTGTTCTAGATCATACAATATGCATATTATTATTACTATTGGATAAAAAACACTCTGAAGTTTCTAAAACTGTTTGAATTATATCTGTGAGTAAAACAGAACTAATTTGGCAGCAAACTCCCAAAAAGGAAGTGAAAATTCTGAAAATGGGGCTCTGTGTCAGGGCCTGCCTATTCAACTGGCTTATATTTATGGATCTGTATGCACTTCATACGCCTTCCACTAGATGTCAACAGGCAGTAGAATGTTGAATGGGGTGTCTTGCTTGATCTGAGACCGAATGAGAGCTTTTGGAGTGACAGGTCCGCTCTTTAGTCAGTATTCACCTGCGCACCAGGGAACCTAACATTGTCTTCTGAAATGCGTTACGTATACACGACGAAATGCTCCGGCTCTGATTTTATTGGATACATATGAGAAAAACATCCTAAAGTAGGATTTTCAACCGAGTTTGACCAGTTTATTCGACGTTTATTGGGAATTTTTGAATTTTTCGTTCAGTGCGCAAAGATTTCTTGGACATGTGCCCTCCACATGGCTAGCCAAAGTTGCTAATTCGACAGAAGAAATGGACATTCTAAAACAAAGCAACGATTTATTCTGGAACTAGGACTCCTTGCACAACATTCTGATGGAAGATCATCAAAAGTAAGAGAATATTTATGATGTTATTTCGTATTTTTGTGGAATATGTTGGCTCCAACAAGGCGGAGAATAGGTGAGCGCTGTCTCACAATATTGCATGCTGTATGTTGTACTAAAGTTATTTTTTTTAAATCTAACACAGCGGTTGCATTAAGAACCAGTGTATCTTTCATTTGCTGCACAACATGTATTTTTTAGTAAAGTTTATGATGAGTTTTTTGGTTAGATTACGTGACTGTCCAAAATTGCTCCAGACAATTTGGTGCATCATGGCTACTTATTCACAATGTAAAACCAGGATTTGTAGCTCTAAATATGCACATTTTCGAACAAAACATAAATGTATTGTATAACATGATGTTATAAGACTGTCATCTGATGAAGTTGTCCAAAGGTTAGTGATTCATTTTATCTCTATTTCTGGGTTTTGTGAAAGCTATGTTGGCGGTGAATAAATGGCGTTGTGTGTTTGGCTATTGTGGTGAGCTAATATAAATATATATTGTGTTTTCGCTGTAAAACACTTAAAAAAATCGGAAATATTGGCTGGATTCACAAGATGTTTATCTTTCATTTGCTGTACACCATGTATTTTTCATAAATGTTTTATGATGAGTATTTATGTATTTCACGTTGCTCTCTGTAATTATTCTGGCTGTTTTGGTGCTATTTGTGATGGTGGCTGCAATGTAAAACTACGATTTATACCTCAAATATGCACATTTTCGAACAAAATATAAATGTATTGTATAACATGATGTTATAAGACTGTCATCTGATGAAGTTGTTCAAGGTTAGTGATTAATTTTATCTCTATTTGTGGGTTTTGTGAAAGCTACCTTTGCGGTGGAAACATGGTGAAAACATGGCGTTGTGTGTTTGGCTATTGTGAGCTAATATAAATATATATTGTGTTTTCGCTGTAAAACATTTTAAAAATCGGAAATGATGGCTGGATTCACAAGATGTTTATCTTTCATTTGCTGTATCGGACTTGTGATTTCATGAAATTATATTATATGATATCCCTGTCGCGTTAGGCTAGGCTATGCTAGTCAGCTTTTTTGATGAGGAGGATCCCGGATCCGAGAGGGTGACTCGTTAGAGGTTTTAAGAAAAGAGTAGTATCATCAGCCAGTTGGGAAATTTAGATTTCTTTGTTAAAAATGTTTAAGCCATACAAATTTGCATCATTCAGAATATCTAGAGATAGAAGTTCCACAACCAAAATGAATAAAAATTGTGAAATTGGGCATCCCTGTCGTACACTTCTGTTGATACTAAATCTTTTGGAAGTATTAAGGTTTAGTAGCACAGAACTATTTTTATCTTTGTAAAACATGCGAATTACTTTAATAAAATGTTCACCAAATCCAAAAAGTTTAAGAGACCTAAAGAGAAATTCATGTTCAATTGTGTTTGGATGTCTACCCTTACTAAGGACTTAAACTTGGCGATGACATATTGTCCCCATGAGTGACAGAACACTGAGCCATTCATGGCGCAATGCTCCTATTTTCTGCTGGCTCGCCCTAACACCACAGAAAGCACTGAGCTAGGCTGAAACACCTGCATTTTGGAGCTGCCTTACTCAAGAAAACAAAAAAGAGACCAGGTGTGTATGCAGCTTTATTATTTTACATTGTTTGCAAACTGATATGTGACACGTATTAATGCCAAAATAACATGCAAAACAAGCAAGCCCCCACCAAAAAATATTTATATTTACACTACCGTTCAAAACTTTGGGGTCACTTAGAAATGTCCTTGTTTTTGAAAGGCATATTTTTTGTCCACTAAAATAACATCAAATTGATCAGAAATACAGTGTAGACATTGTTAATGTTGTAAAGTACTATTGTAGCTGGAAATGCCTGATTTTATATGGAATATCTACATAAGCGTACAGAGGCCCATTATCAGCAACCGTCACTTCTGTGTTCCAATGGCACGTTGTGTTAGCTAATCCAGGTTTATCATTTTAAAAAGTTAACTGATCATTAGAAAACCCGTTTGCAATTATGTTAGCACAGCTGAAAACTGTTGTTCTGATTAAAGAAGCAATACAACTGGCCTTCTTTAGACTAGTTGAGTATCTGGAGCATCAGCATTTGTGGGTTCGGTTACAGGCTCAAAATGGCCAGAAACAAAGTACTTTCTTCTGAAACTCGTCAGTCTATTCTTGTTCTGAGAAATTAAGGCTATTCCACGTGAGAAATTGCCAAGGAAGGAAGAGCGAAGGCTTCTCTACCAGGGTCCTGATCTGGGGCCATGGTTTGTAACCAGCCAACTCAGAGGTCCTGTCTCTTCCACCAGTAACACTGGATACCTGCAGGTCTTCGTGGAATGCAGACTACAAACATATTGTACAGAAGAGCATAAAGGTTTAAATAAGAAACTTTACTGTAACACACAGAAACTTGATATTATGAAATGTGAACCACAATCAAGCCCATCTCTAACATTGTGATTCAAGTACCCAACAATATGGATCCATTGGAGTTCATTATAAAAAATGTCCACATGTGTTGATTCAAGAATGAAGTATAATGTTTTGGTTCGACTGAGATAAGGGAAACTCAGTCCCTGTAATGATACAAAAATAACCAAGTCAGTCAGCACAGAGTCAATTTTGTATTTGATTTCAACAAAATAATCATACACTCATAACTTTGAAGTACAGTACTTTTATTGCAAAGTAGATTAACTTCTCACTACGGTAACACTATATTTCTGTAAATTTGGTACCCTCGCTTTGATTAAATTAATTATAAAATACTTTGGAAAAGGTTCAACATTACACACATCTTCCTGCCAAGTAAACATGCATTAAGGCACTATCCTTACCTCACTATAAAACACCAGTATCAACCTAAAGGGACTAAGTTTGTCACTCTTCATCAGTGAAGCATTTTTACAGACCCCATCCATCACCATATCATCTACTCTGCCTCATCATACTCATTCTTACCTCAGTTCTCATCATCCAGTTCCCTACTACATCCAAAACAAATAGAATTAACTACAAACAAACTAACTAGGACTACATTACATGTCACTATACCTGGGCCGTATGCAGTTTATGTTGGTGTATCCTGAGATAACTCCTCTTTGAGAACCTCTTCCCGCAGTGCGTACAGGCAAACAGCCTTTCTCCTGTGTGGCCCTTCAGGTGCATCTTCAGCTGGTAATGGTGGGAGAACCTATTCTCACACTGGGGCAGCGTCGGGATTTGTCCCGTTTGGACTCCACAGGCTGTACGAGTGTGCATTCTCTGATGGATCTCCACCTGTTTGGGGAAACTAAAGGTTTCAGGAAGCGCTTCTCTTTGCCACCGGATCTACTGATAGCATTACTACTACTATCATTTGTCAATGGGCTTGTGTAGCCATTTAGTGTTGAGGCACTGGCATTGTCTGAGGTCTGGTTTAACATTAAGAGATTGTGAGGAGGACAAAGGCCAGGGAGTGTCTGTGTTGTCACAGGGTCCATGTTCCAGTTGATAGATCCTATAGAAGGCAAGCTGAAGGTAGCATCTGTTAGGGGGTTAACCTGAGGCGCCATTAGTCTCTCTGAATCACAACTATAGGTGCAGGATGGAGCATCGCTAGCCGAGACTGTGCCTGTTGTCTTACGGACACCTCCCCATCCATGGAGACCAAATATTCGTCTCGCCCTGATCTCAGCCAGTCTGTTGTCATGGAGACTAAGTTCGGTTGTTGTTTTGTGTTCGACTGTCTGTTTCTGGTTGTGGTTAATAGTGTTGTTCCCCAGCCCAGAGTTGAAGATGATATCGAATCCACTGACTTCCACTATGCCGCCTCTGGTCCTGGCCTGCTCGGTCGTCCCCCAAGTTCTTGGGTCTGGGAATCCAAGATGGCCGCCCAGTCTCCTCTGTTAGCCTCCAGCCAACCACCTGCAGGAAGAAATTACAAAATAGACTTTACAAACATTGTAGAGGGAATTATTTTAAAATAAATTACCTGGTCAAGTTCATACATTATGTGTGTTTTTATATTTTAACTTAAGTTGTATTAATTTCATTTCATGAATGAAGAAAATGAACAAAAAAAACAACCAAGCGCATCACTATTCCCATTGAAGATCTATTACTGTATGTAGGCTATATGTATTTCTCCATTACCTTGCTCCCCCATCTTTAGTCCACTCAGCAGGTCAATGCTCTCTGGTCCATCTTCTATTGTCTCCTCTTTGACCAGCAGCAGATCAGGCTTCCCATCCTCCATGTCTACTTCCTGTAAGAGATACAGGGTGAGAGGATGTTGGATCAAGACATCTGATATGAGCACCCTGCTATGGAGCATCTTCTGATTGGGCAATGAGGGATTGCAATGAGTACTATGAGTACATTCTAGTTATTTTTTTATTTTTCTCTCTGCATTGTCGGGAAGGGTCCGTAAGTAAGCATTTCACTGTTTGTCTATGACACATGCTTGTTTACGAAGTATGTGACAAATACAATTTGATTTGAGTTGATTACTTGACACTTTAATGATTTGATCATTCAAAAGCATGGTCACACACTTAAGACAAACGTAATCAAGACCTGGGTGGGCTCACCTCAGTGATACTGTGTGGTCCTATACTCTGTGGGTTCAGGAGGAGGTGTAGTCTGGTTGTCCTCCAATGCCCATGGTCCCCTTAAGGTTCCGCAGACCCTCCTCAAACCCCTCCTCCTTCACCAGCAGCACCTCTGGACCCTCCTCCTCCTGGAAGAGAGAGGTAATACAGATTACACAGACATACACTCCCTTAGGTACATACACACAGATAATAAACACACTTTCAACATCGTGTTTACCCATCCCCACTATATCTGAGTCCTAAACTGTAGTTACAGAATGACTTCATTGTTGTTAAACCAATCATGGTGGACATAAATATGTTGTTGTGGGTAAATATGAGTCAGCTATGATAAGTCAAAAGTAATCATCAGACAAACCTGACTAAACTATTTCGACGTATACAGTAGGTGTTTGTTAGTGTATGGGTCTAAAAGAGTCTCAATGAAAGTCTTCGAATGAAAAGTCCCATTTTGGCCTCCCGAGTGGCGCAGTTCTAGAGGTGTATCACAACTGTCCGTGATCGGGAGTCCCATAGGGCGGCGCACAATTGGCCCAGTATCGTCGGATTAGGGGAGGGTTTGGCCGAGGGGGTTTTACTTGGCTCATCGTGCTCTAGCGACTCCTTGTGGCGGGCCGGGCGCCTGCAGGCTGATCTTGGTAGTCAGTTGAACTGTGTTTCCTCTGACACATTGGTGCAGCTGGCTTCCGGGTTAAGCGGGCGGGTGTTAAGAAGCGCGGTTTGGCGGGTCACGTTTCGGAGGACGCATGAATCTACCTTCGCCTCCTGAACCCGTTGGGGAGCTGCAGCGATGAGACAAGATAAAATAAAAAAGTCCCAGTTTGTGTATATTGGTTCTAAAGCGCTGTTTGGTGTATGCAGAATAGGGTGAGATTATATGTGATGTACACGGAGCTCCAAAAGTATTGGGACAGTGACAATTCTGTTGTTATGGCTCTGTACTCCAGCACTTTGGATTTGAAATGACAATGAGCGTGCAGACCGACAGATTTAATTAGAGGGTATTTCCATCCATATCGGGCAAACCGTTTAGAAATTACAGCACTGTTTGTACATAGTCCCGCCATTTTAGGGGAGCAAAAGTATTGGGACAAATTCACTTTTGTAATTTTTGTATTTGGTCCCATATTCCTAGCACGCAATGACTACATCGAGCTTGTAACTACAAACTTGGATGTATTTGTTGTTTGTTTTGGTTATTTTTCAAATTATTTTGCACCCAATAGAAATGAATGGTAAATAATGTAGGGCGTCATTTTGGAGTCACTTTTATTGTAAATAAGAATAGAATGTTTCTAAACACTTACAGTTGAAGTCGTAAGTTTACGTACAATTAGGTTGGAGTCATTAAAACTCATTTTTCAACCACTCCACAAATTTCTTGTTAACAAACTATAGTTTTGGCAAGTCGGTTAGAACATCTGCTTTGTGCATGACACGTAATTTTCCCAACAATTGTTTGCAGACAGATTATTTCACTTATAATTCACTGTATCACAATTCCAGTGGGTCGGAAGGTTACATACACTAAGTTGACTGTGCCTTTAAACAGCTTGGAAAATTTCAGAAAATGATGTCATGGATTTAGAAGCTTCTGATAAGCTAATTGACATCATTTGAGTCAATTGGAGGTGTACTTGTGGATGCATTTCAAAGCCTACCTTCAAACTCAGTGCCTCTTTGCTTGACCTCAGAAAAAAATTGTAGACCTCCACAAGTCTAGTTCATCCTTGGGAGCAATTTCCAAATGCCTGAAGGTACCACATTCATCTGTACAAACAATAGTACACAAGAATAAACACCATGGGACCACGCAGCCATCTTACCGCTCAGGAAGAAGACGCGTTCTGTCTCCTAGAGATGAACGTACTTTGGTGCGAAAAGTGCAAATCAATTCCAGAACAACAGCAAAAGAACTTGTGAAGATGCTGGAGGAAACAGGTACAAAAGTATCTATATCCACAGTAAAACGAGTCCTATATCGACATAACATGAAAGGCCGCTCAGCAAGGAAGAAGCCACTGCTCAAAAACCGCCACAAAAAAGCCAGACTACGGTTTGCAACTGCACATGGGTACAAAGATCGTTATTTTTGGAGAAATGTCCTCTGGTCTGATGAAACAAAAGTAGAACTGTTTGGCCATAATGACCATCGTTATGTTTGGAGGAAAAAGGGAAGGCTTGCAAACCAAAGAACACCAGCCCAACCGTGGGTGGCAGCATCATGTTGTGGGGGTGCTTTGCTGCAGGAGGGACTGGTGCACTTCACAAAATAGATGGCATCATGAGACAGAACAATTATGTGGATATATTGAAGCAGCATCTCAAGACATCAGTCAGGAAGTTAAAGCTTGGTCGCAAATGGGTCTTCCAAATGGACAATCACCCCAAGCATACTTCCATAAGTTGTGGCAAAATGGCTTAAGGACAACAAAGTCAAAGTATTGGAGTGGCCACCACAAAGCCCTGACCTCAATCCTATAGAAAATGTGTGGGCAGAACTGAAAAAAGAGTGTGCGAGCAAGGAGGCCTACAAACCTGACTCAGTTACACCAGCTCTGTCAGGAGGAATGGGCCAAAATTCACCCAACTTATTGTGGGAAGCCTGTGGAAGGCTACCCAAAATGTTTGACCCAAGTTAAACAATTTAAAGGCAATGCTACCAAATTCTAATTGAGTGTATGTAAACTTCTGACCCACTGGGAATGTGATGAAAGAAATAAAAGCTGAAATAAATCATTCTCTCTACCATTTTTCTGACATTTCACATTCTTAAAATAAAGTGGTGATCCTAACTGACCTAAGACAGGGAATTTTTACTAGGATTAAATGTCAGGAATTGTGAAACTGAGTTTAAATGTATGTAAACTTCCGACTTCAACTGTATATATTAATGTGGATGCTACCATGATTACAGATAATCCTGAATGAATCTTGAACAATGAGTGAAAGACGCATCAAATAATCTGAAACAAACAAAGCAAACAGCAAATGCATCTCATAACTTTGTAGAGTCACAAGCTTGATGTAATCATTGAATATAGGACCAAATACTAAACTTGACTACTTCAATACACTTAAGTGAATTTACAATACTTTTGGTCCTCTAAAAAGGGGGGATAAAAAGTGCTGAAACTTCTAAAAGGTTATATGGATGAAAATACATATGCTCAAATTAAAGCTGACAGTCTACATATTAATCTCAGTCATTTTCATATCCAAAGTGCTGGAGTACAGGGCCAAAACGAGTCGCAATGAAAGTCTAAGAATGAAAAGGCCCATTTTGTGTTTATTAAATAAACAAGTGTTAAATACACCATATGAAAACCACACAGACGTCTAAACTAAAAATCTCCATTAATTTGATAAACCGCAATAATCTTTCCATTAAAAGTGTCTTGGGAAAGTAGTTGAATGGAAGTAATGAAATAGGCATTTGTGACAATCATATAGCCTACACAGTACAAACACAATATGTGACAGACTTTTTAGGCTTATATATCACAGTGTCTTGATGAAATATTCTACCCCGGAATATTCAACACTGAAATCTGTTCATCTCTTGATTCCAAATGCATCAGTGGGTCTTTTCTGCTGACAACAATAAAAATGAATCTTTGTCTTTAATGCAGGGTTTGAGCTAAACGTCAGAAGCTATCGAGTGGAATGGTTACTCTGCTGGTGTATGCTGAGGTAGCGCCTCTCTGAAAAGCTCTTCCTGCAGTGGGTACAGGTGAATGGCCTTTCTCCCGTGTGGACCTTCAGATGCATTTTCACCTGGTTCTGGTGGGAGAACCTCTTCTCACACTGGGGGCAGATGTAGGGTTGTGGACCCTATGGTGCCTCTTCAGGCTGGACGAGTGGGAAAAGCGCATATGACACTGGGTACAGCTGAAGGGTTTCTCCCCTGTGTGGACCCTCTGGTGCCTCTTCAGGCTGCCAGCCTCAGCGAAGCGCATATCGCACTGGGTACAGCTGTAGGGTTTCACCCCTGTGTGGACCCTCTGGTGGATCTCCACCTTCTGTAGGCGGCTGAAGCCTTTGTTACAGAACATGCAGAGGAACCGTTTCACTTTACTATTACCTGATGTGGCTCCCCCTCCCTGAGCTTGAGCCCTAGTCCTGTCGTTTGAATTCAGCACCTGATCAAAAAGGACGCAGCCGTGTGAATCAGAAGGCCCCATCGATATGGACACTGGGTCACGATCCCTGAGTGAGTGTAAAGGGGAATGGGTCACAACATTTAGATTGGTCTCTAAGCTTTCCCTGTAGTCTAAGAAGTCACTACCGTTACCCTGCGAGTGTCCTCCTCGTAACTGAGTCTCGTCTGCATTCCATGTCAGAGGAGCGTCGCCCTCCACTTTCACAGTCACCTCATCCACGACCAGACCCTCTCCTTTCTTATCTAGGGACCCTTCAGAGTATACACTACTACTGTACCGGTTCCAGTCCCCTCTCATTGGATTAGTCTGTGTATCTAATACCACAGGCATGTCAGCAGGTATCATCTTTGTCTCTGTAGCATATGAATAGGACAGATCATTGCAAGTCTGTACCGCATCACCTGAGTCCCGATGGGACAGAACTGTTCTCGGGCTCAGGTTCCCGTGAAGTAAATACTCTGAGCGAGGAGCAGGACAGTCCAGTCGCCCCAACCCTGTTAAAGTCTCTGTTTCTGTGTTTGTCTCTGACTTGAGGGCGGCGTTCGGCGTTCCACTGACCTCCATGATGCTGCATCGGGTCCTGGGGGACGCTGGGGCGGTGGTGGGGTCCTCTGTGGCTACAGGGGGCGCCCCAGCTGCTCCAGGCTGGATGTCTCTGCTTTGCCGTGGGTCCCCATCTCCTTCAGACCTCTCCAGCTTGACCCCAGGACCTGCAGCCTCTGCAGACTGACACAGAAAGAGAGGAGGTTAATACCGGTACATGAGTAGCATTGGATTACAATGTCATAGGGAAGTCTCACAAGCTCCCCTATGGCAGATAAATGAGGATGTACATGTAAGACAGTGAGTAGCTGAGGGGAGCCTTTCTGAAATAAACTGGCCATTTTGATGTAACACTATTACACTAACCTCGATCACTATAGGCCTATTTTAACTATGAAAAGGCTTTGTCTCAATTAAATACAATTATAATTATTTGAATAGTGAAAATATTTCAAATGCCCATCCCCAGTTATTACCGGTATCATGAGTAGAATTGGATAACAATGTAATATTGAAGTCTCACAGATAAATGTAATGTAAGCAAGTGAACAGCTGAGGGGAGCCTTTCTGAAATAAACTGGACACATTTGATGTACTGTAATTTTGATGTAATACTATTACACTAACCTCTATCACGATAATGTGCTGGGTTGAGTTTCCACTCCCCTCATCAACAGTGATTGGTTGGTCATCTCTCCATGTTTTGTGTCCCGCTGGCTTCACAAAGCTCCTGTAGCCTCCAGTGAGATGTCCTTCACCTGAGAGAGTGATTTGGGGAAAAGAGGTGGTTAGGTTAGCTACTGTCAATGGTCAACACTATATTGTACACTATTGACCGTTTTGACACAGAGTACAGTTACATGCACACAATAATATAATAATGTGATTATTGTGGACAGTCAGATTTATGGAAGTCCAGAGAGGACATACACTACCTTTCAAAAGTTTGGGGTCACTTAAAATGTCCTTATTTTTTAAAGAAAAGCTATTTTTTGTCCATTAAAATAACATCAAATTGTGCAAAAATACAGTGTAGACATTTGTTAATGTTGTAGACTATTGTAGCTGGAAACGGCTGATTTCTTATGAAAATTTACATAGGTGAACAGAGGCCCATTATCAGCAACCATCACTCCTGTGTTCCAATGGCACGTTGTGTTAGCTAATCCAAGTTTATCATTTTGAAAAGATAATTGCAAAATGGTTTTCTAATGATCAATTATGTTAGCAAAGCTGAAAACTGTTGTTCTGATTAAAGAAGCAATACAACTGGCCTTCTTTAGATTAGTTGAGTATCTGGAGCATCAGCATTTGTGGGTTCGGTTACAGGATCAAAATGGCCAGAAACAAAGTACTTTCTTCTGAAACTCATCAGTCTATTCTTGTTCTGAGAAATTAAGGCTATTCCATGCGAGAAATTGCCAAGAAACTGAAGATCTCGTACAACGCTGTGTACTACTCCCTTCACAGAACAGTGCAATCTCTCTCTAACCAGAATAGAAAGAGGAGTGGGAGGCCCCGGTGCACAAATGAGCAAGAGGACAAGTACATTAGAGTGTCTAGTTTGAGAAACAGACACCTCACAAGTCCTCAACTGGCATCTTCATTAAATAGTAACCACAAAACACCAGTCTCAACGTCAATAGTGAAGAGGCGACTCCGGGATGCTGGCCTTCTAGACAAGTTAAAGTGCCTTCACACCCCTTGACTTTTTCCACATTTTTGCAACAGCCTGAATTTGAAATGGATTCAATTTAGATTTTTTTTGTTGTCACCGGCCGACACACAATACCCCGTAATGTCAAAGTGGAATTGTGTTTTTGACATTTTTACAAGTTAACAAAAATTTAAAGCTGATATGTCTTGAGTCATTAAATATTCAACCCCTTTGTTATGGCAAGCCTAAATAAGTTCAGGAGTAAAAATGTGCTTAACAAGTCACATAAGTTAACATGATTATTAAATGACTACCTCAATCTCTGTACCACATACATACAGAAAATTGTAAGGTCCCTCAGTCGAGCAGTACATTTCAAACACAGATTCAACCACAAAGACCAGGAAGGTATTCCAATGCATCACAACGAAGGGCACCTATTGGTAGATACAATTAAATGAAAAAAGCAGACAATGAATATCCCTTTGAGCATGGTGAAGTTAATTACACTTTGGATGGTGTACACCTAGTACACCCAGTTACTACAAAGATACAGGCATCCTTCCGAACTCAGTTGCCGGAGAGGAAGGAAAACACTCAGAGATTTCACCATGATGCCAAAGGTGACTTTAAAACAGTTACAGGAGGAGAAACTGAGGATGGATCAACACCATTGTAATTACTCCACAATACTAATCTAAATGAAAGAGTGAAAAGAAGGAAGCCTGTACAGAATACAAATATGCCAAAACATGCATCCTGTTTGCAACAAGGCACTAAATAATACAGAAAAAAATGTGGCAAAGCAATACACTTTTTGTCCTGAATACAAAGTGTTAGGTTTTCCCAAATATAACACGTTTCAGTCTATCCACCAGACACTGGGAGATGAATTCACCTTTCAGCAGGAGAATAACTTAAAACAGGCCAAATCTACACTGGAGTTGCTTACGAAGAAGACAGTGGATGTCCTGAGTGGATGTCCTACAGTTTTGACATGAATCTACTTAAATCTATGGCAAGACTTGAAAATGGTTTCTAGCAATGACAAACAACCAATTTGACAGAGCTTGAAGAATTTTGAAAAGAATAATGGGCAAATGTTGCACAATCCAGGCGTGGAAAGCTCTTAGAGACTTAGACTCACATCTGTAATCGCTTCCAAAGGTGCTTCTTCAAAGTATTGACTCAGATGTGTGAAAACTAGAAATTAGATTTTTCTGTATTTACATTTTCTATAAATTTGCAAACATTTCTAAAAACATGTTTTCACTTTGTCATTATGGGGTATTGTGTGTAGATGCGTGAGAAAATGCAGCCTGTAACAACAAAATATGGAATAAGTCAAGTGGTGTGAATACTTTCTGAAGGCTCTGTAGCTGCGTTGTTGCTTGCATGCGATTGACTGTGGTCTTGGGGGTGGCAAACAGCCTGGGGGAACGTGCTCGTTCAGGGCATAGACGCCCCACGAGGACTTAGATGCCCCAAGAGCTCTTAGCTCAAGGTAAGGGACATTTAGCTTGCTAACATTCTAACTTAAAAACTGATAATGAGCTCCAAACACAAATGAAAGCATGATGTTGGTATGAAATGTACCATCCCTTAGTGTAGCAATCACCTCAGCCACACTGTCATTCTATCATCAATGCGTCCACTCATATTTATAGTATATCTCGTGAGCTCTACAAAACTAATTTTGTTATGTCGTTGTGATCGACATAACGAGGGAATTATTTATTTATATGTCCTCTCTGGACTTCCATACAGATTAATATAATAGTTTGATTAAAACGTAGACATGTTTTGCAAGAACAACGATTTCCCTAATAATCCTCTTTACATGGACACATCTGATATCACACTACCTGATGGCACTCTGATGAATGCAGAAAATTGCCAATAAAAATAAACGTTCTACCACAGGGCCATGTTATTTTTGGGAAGCATATTTGATTCAGAGTTCGGACATATAAAGTTTGTAATGTGAAAACTACTTCTAAGATGCCTACTTTCAGTTGTTCAGAACTCACGCCTCCATTACACCGACATTGTCATTGCGTTTTCGGACACCAGAAGTACATTCATTCCCATTGGAACGCATCGTTTGCCTCACAGCATTGCTGTTGCAGTGTTCTGTGTGGTGCACACATTGGATATCTCCAACATATGCATCATATTGTATGCATAGACTTGACAGAACTAGTAGGAAAAGGTGAATGTTGAACTTTTGTTGCACACATATCCAGTAAAAATGTTGGATTGCATAATGAAAAAGTTTGACAGCAGAATTAAGCAAATTGACGCAACCGGTCAGACTTCACTTGTGCTAAAGAGGGAGGTTCTCTCGGCTGAAACGCTGATTAAGGTGTTTACATGCTCTAATAATACTAAAGATTGCTTAGAAAACCAGATGATTTAATTGGCGTATGCTTAATCCGATTGGACATTATGCCGATTATGATAAAGTGTCTGTTTACGTGATTATTTCATAATAGGCCTACTGCCATAATCAGTTTAATATCGAATTATTACTGTGCATGTCAACGTACTCACTGTCTGGAATTGGCAAGGATGTAACATTAAGCATAATTTATTTATGTACTATTTATAGATCGATTGATTATGTTCATGCGTCATATTGTTTTCAATTAGTAAATAATAGGAAATGCAGCTAATCAATAATCTGGTTAGAATATTATATTGTCTTTGCAATATACCTAAATAATCAGGGGAATTATTGCATACTATCCAAAAACGGACCAAGACCCAATTATGGTTAACACATCTAAAGTCACACATGCGCAGAGCGGAAGGGGTCGACAGGGCCCCACAGCCTCGGCTTTCTGCAAAATGTACCTCTTGCCATTCCTCTGTATCGGTCGAGGATCTTGAAACTACTGGGAAGGATGCGCTCCCGTGCCACCTTCAGTTCCAATAGCTGTAGTTTCCTCCGCAATGTCCTGTTTTCTTTCTGGCTTTGAGTTATTTCCAAACGAAACACTGCATAGTCGTCGTCTACGGACGAGTTTACAGATCTCTGCCACGGCTGCATTTGCTAGCACCTCCATGATGGAGGCTATTTCAGTGTGAAAAACCATACAGTTAGCAGCTAACTAGCGTTACCAACATAACATATATCAGCCAAGTCCCGTCTCCAACGCGAATTATGAGGTAATTATGTGATGCTGTGCAGTTAAATGGTGTTAATAAACGTCTAAATAATAACAAAAAACGCTTAACGTGGAAAATGTTATCGGACACTGTTCACTTCTTCTTCGGTATTACAGCAGTTTGCAAACAATCTTTAGAGGTGCATACCGCCGCCTACTGCACAGGGCGGTAAACCATAGAAAAAATAAAGCATTTAGGATAGGGGAAGAAAAAAAGACATCGATACAAAAACACAAAAATAGACCTATTAAAAAAAACGATGTTCTTCGGCATACAGATCACTGACAACCTGAAATATACCGTGTGGTGTTGCACTTCTTCAACCTCATGAGGCTGAAGAAATTTGGCTTGGCTCCAAAGATGCACCAATGAGAGTATCCTGTATCACTGCCTGGTGCGGCAATTGCTCTGTTCGCAACTGCAGGGCTCTCTAGAGGGTGGTGCAGTTAGCGCCAAAGCATCACCAGTGGCACACTGCCTGCCCTCCAGGACATCTACAGCACCCAATGTCACAGGAAGATCATCAAGGATGCCTGTTCACCCCGCTACCATCTAGAAGGTGGAGACAGTACAGGTGCATCAAAGCTGGGACCGAGAGACTGAAAACCAGCTTCTATCTCCAGGCCATCCGACTGTTAAATAGTCACCAAAGGGTATGGTTAAATGAAAAAAGTGTATGTGCACTGTTATTTGAAATAAGGTACAGCTTATTACATTACCCATATCTCCTATGATCAGTATCTTTTAAGCTGAGAGCAGACTTGTTTAGAAAGAACAATGTGTTATCAAAAATAGTAAAATAATAGGACTTTATTCCATCAATCACATCAGTAAGGTAAATATTCAACTTTCCTTGTTCTAGCCTAGGTTTACTCTCTCTAAAAACTGTTTCAAATGACCAGTTAAAGGGTTAATGAAGGGTATGTGGTTTAATTACCCTCTTAACCCAAGACACTTAACATGATAACTATCCCAGACATACATCTCAAACCACAGTGCTACGATTTCTCCCGGTTGTGGACACTCCTATGTCTGGTAAGGTTACTCAGGAAGGAGAAGCTCTTGTAGCATAGTTTGCACTTGAAGGGCTTCTCCTTGGTGTGAACGGTCTGGTGCTCCCTCAAATAGTGTGCCCTAGCGAAGCGCTTCCCACACGTGGGACAGGCGTACGGCTTGTCCGCGTCTGTCCTAATGCTCGGCCTCCCACGTTGTGACCCAATGACACCAGAGGAGGTAGAAGCAGGAGTCTTTGAGCTCCCTCCTTGACCTGTAGCCATTGTTTGGGTGTTGTTGGGATTGGGTGCTGTGTTATAGGCTAGGTAACTCTCGTTGTGAACGGCCATCCTGACACTGTCTGTATTCATGGGGTACCCATGAGGCAGCTGAGGAAGGCTAGGACGAGGTCCATGCCCAGGCCTTCTATGAACCCATTCACCAGGCATTAGACAAGATCCTGGAGAAGACAGACTTCCTGTTAGACTCCTACCAGGGGGGTCTCCCACCACTCTCTGTGAAGGCTGAAGCCCAGGGTGACCTGCTCTGTTCATCATAGATATTGTGGTGTTTGTATCATGAGAACAGGAGGGTCTATCTCTATCAGCCCCATCCCT
This sequence comes from Salvelinus alpinus, assembly GCF_045679555.1. Lineage (NCBI taxonomy): Eukaryota > Metazoa > Chordata > Actinopteri > Salmoniformes > Salmonidae > Salvelinus > Salvelinus alpinus. Next base: position 8,854,085 of record NC_092124.1, on the reverse strand, counting down.
GCACTGAGACTGTGAAGAGAAGGGTCTGGGCTGCAGACTGGATCCCTGTTTGGGGCCTCTGTCTTTTTGATGACCAACAGGACTTCCACCTGTCCACTGGTTTTGTTCTGTGTGGTGGTGGTTCGGTCCTGGTTCCGACTCGCGAAGGAAGAGCGACGGCTCCTGATCCAGGGTTCGGATCCGGGGCCAGGGTTTGTGACCAGCCACTTCAGAGGTCCAGTCTCTCCCTCCAGCAACACCGGATATCAGCAGGTCCTCATGGACTGCAGACTGTAAACACAAAATGTACAGAAGAGCAGAGAAAAGGTTTATATAAGAATCTCTTTACTGTAGACATTATAAAATGTTTACCACAGTCAAGCCAATCTCTAATATTGTGATTCAAGTACCCAATAATATGGAGTCATTGGAGTTTATAAAAATTGTCCATGTGTTGATTCAAGAATTAAGTATGTTTTGGTTCGACTGAGAAGGCAAACTCAGTCCCTACCACGATAAAAGAATAACCAAGTCAGTCAGCACAGAGTTGAATATGTATTTAATTTCAACAAAATTGTAATATTGTGAAGTACAGTACTTTTATTGCATAAAATGATACATGTGACCAGAATAACTTTTCTCCCTATGGTAACACTTTATCCTTTGTGTAAATTAGGCACTCTCACTTTGATAAATTGAATTTTAGAACGCCTTGAAATAGGTTCAACATTACACACAGCTTCACTACATTAATAAACATGAATTAAGGCAATATCAGTGCTTCATTATAAAACACTGGCATCAAACGGGACAAGGTTGTCAAATTTCATCAGGGAAGCATTTTTACAGACACCATCACACCAACTATCACCATATCATATCATCTACTCTTCCTCATCACACATTTTCATCATCCTCATTTTACCCCATCCAGTTCTGTATTACATCGAAAACCAACAGAATAAACTACAAACTAGCTAATACTACATTACATGTCACCATACACTATTCATGGACTTTATGCATTTTCTGTTGGTGTATTCTGAGGTAGCTCCTCTCTGAGAATCTCTTCCCGCAGTGCATACAGGAGAATGGCCTCTCTCCTGTGTGGACCATCAGGTGCCTCTTCAGCTGGTGCTGGTGGGAGAACCTCTTCTCACACTGAGGGCAGCTGTATGGTTTCTCCCCTGTGTGGACCCTTTGGTGCCTCTTCAGGTTGGATGAGTCTGAAAAACTGGCCCGGCACAGGTGGCAGCTGAACGGTTTCTCCCCTGTGTGCATCCTCTGGTGGATCTTCACCTGTTTGGGGAAACTGAAGGCTTTCCCACAGAACGAACACGGGAAGCGCTTCTCTTTGCCACCAGATCTACTGATAGCGTTACTATTACTGTCATTTGTCAATGGGCTTGTGTAGCCATTTAGTGTTGAGGCACTGGCATTGTCTGAGTTCTGGTTTAACATTAGGAGAGTGTGAGGAGGACGAATGCCAGGGAGGGTCTGTGATGTCGCAGGGTCCATGTTCCAGTTGATAGATCCTATAGAAGGTATGCTGAAGGCAGCACCTGCTAGGGGGTTAACCTGAGGTGCCACCAATCCCTCTGAGTCACAACTATAGGAACAGGACGGAGCATCGCTAGCCGAGTCTGTGTCTATTCTCTCCCGCCGCGAACCGACACATCCCCATCCCTGCAGACCAAATCTACGCCCCGCTCTGGTCTCAGCCAATCTGTTGTCATGGAGACTAAGATCGGATGTTGTTTTGTGTTCGACTGTCTGTTTCTGGTTGTGGTTAACAGTGTTGTTCCCCAGCCCAGAGTTGAAGATGCTGTCCCATCCACTGACCTCCACTATTTCGCCTCTGGTCCTGGCCTGCTCAGTGATGTTGTCCCCCGGGCCCTTGGCTGCACCCATCTGGGTCTGAGATTCCAAGATGGCAGCCCAGTCTCTTCTGTTAGCCTCCAGCCAACCATCTGTAGGAAGAGGTTACAAAGTAGACTTTACAAACTTGGCAGAGAACTCTACATATGGAGTTTGAGTCAATTACCTGGTGAAGTTCATACAATACAATATAATGTGTGTTTTTGTATGTTAACATAAGTTGTATTGATTAAATAGCCAGGTGCATCACTATTTCCATTGAAGTATATCTATTATGTTCTGTATGTGGGTCTTTCTATAGACTATGGTACCAGTGAGGATTTCCTAAGCTGGACAACTTGTTATAGCTGCTGATAAGACATTGATAATAATCTGCCACATTTTTTTGTGTCATTACATTAAGGTATAAGGGGGGGAGCATAGATACACTACAAGACCAAAAGTATGTGGACACCTGCTCCTCGTACATCTTATTCCAAAATCCTGTGCATTAATATGGCATTGTTCCCCCTTTGCTGCTATAACAGCCTCCACTCTTCTGGGAAGGCTTTCCACTAGATGTTGGAACATTTCTGCAAGGACTTGCTTCCATTCAACCACGAGCATTAGTGAGGTCGAGCACTGATGTTGGGCGATTAGGCCTGGCTTGCAGTCAGCGTTCCAATTCATCCCAAAGGTGTTCGATGGGGTTGAGGTCAAGGCACTGTGCAGGCCAGTCAATTCTTCCTCACCGATCGACAAACCATTTCTGTATGGACCTCGCTTTGTGCACAGGGGCATTGTCATGCTGAAACAGGAAAGGCCCTTCCCCAAACTGTTGCCACAAAGTTGGAAGCACAGAATCGTCTAGAATGTCATTGTATGCTGTAGCGTTTAGATTTCCCTTCACTGGAACTAAGGGACCTAGCCCAAACCAGGAAAAACAGCCCCAGACCATTATTCCTCCTCCACCAAACTTTACAGTTGGCACTATGCATTGGGGCAGGTAGTGTTCTCCTGGCATCCGCCAAACCCAGATTCATCCGTCGGACTTCGAGGTTGAAGCATGATTCATCACTCCAGAGAACGCGTTTCCACTGCTCCAGAATCCAATGGCAGCAAGCTTTACACCACTCCAGCCGACGCTTGGCATTGCGCATGGTAATCTTAGGCTTGTGTGCAGCTGCCCGCCATGGAAACCCATTTCATGAAGCTCCTGCCTAATAATTCTAATGCTGACGTTGCTTCCAGAGGGAGTTTGGATCTCGGTAGTGAGTGTTGCAACCGAGAACAGACTATTTTTACACACTACACGCTTCAGCACTGTTCTGTGAGCTTGTGTGGCCTACCACCTCATGGCTGAGCCGTTGTTGCTCCAAGACGTTTCTACTTCACAATAACAGCACTTACAGTTGACCGGGGCAGCTCTAGCAGGGCAGAAATTTGTTGAACTGACTTGTTGGAAAGGTGGCATGCTATGACATTGCCACGTTGAATGTCACAGCTCTTCAGTAAGGCCACTCTACTGCCAATGTTTGTCTATGGAGATTGCATGCCTGTGTGCTCGATTTTATACGGATGTTGATGAAATAGCCGAAACCACTAATTTGAAGGGGTGTCCAATTACTTTTGTATATATAGTATATATTCAATACAATTGCAGAGTTGATTTAAAACCTGTTAACCCTTTCTCATGGGTTGTGTCTTGACGGATTTGTCCAACACTGTGTGACATAAAACATTATTTTCTGTCCTTAAATTTATGGCAGTGTTGCCATTATATCATATATTAGACTAACTTTAACCCTGTAAGAATCCTCGATCTAGCTGTCGGACAGTTTTTTGTATAGAGATCTCAGAAATACAGTGCAACTACGTAACATTTTGTGTGTCCGTGTGTTACGGGGTGAAAACAGTTTATGGACACAAATCCCCAAAAAGATTGCAAAATCGAATGCTTCCAACCGAATGAGTCACCTTACCTTGATACTTAAAACCTAAGTCGATACTGTCATTAACGTGGTTCTTCAATAATTACATAATACTTGTTGGATGCGCATTTGATGTCGAGCTGTTTAATTATGCTGTGATATTTTCACACATCGGCATCTGAATTTTTTTGAATTACATTCAAGTGATGAACAGCTGTTAGTGATAGCAAATGCGATAAAACATCGGCACAAGTGCTGGAAAAAAAGGTGTTTGCGAGGAATGTTCTGAATATTTGTCTCATTTGTTACGCCTGTGAAGACAGTTGTGCATGGATCCACGTTGGATCTAATGTCCCTAGTGAATTGATGTTGGTCATCTGCTTGATTTACAGCAGGGTCTCGTAAGATTTAACAGAGAAAGCATCAAGGTAATGAGTTGATGTTTTAATATGTTTTTGTGCCTCAGATTGGACACCGAGTCTACTGTGCACAGTTGTGAAGGATAGACTATTACACCGAGTCAACTGTACACAGTTGTGAAGGATAGACTATTGCGCAACACCCAAGCTGTTCCTATGAATTATTCTGGATATAAAGACAACACATTACACAGCCCAGTGGGCTTCATCCCAATATGATCTGGTAATGACATGACAAATACATTTTGGTTTCCATGTTACACCTGTAATTTTAAATAATACAAGGGACTTGAAGTAGCCTACTTGAACTTTAATTTGTAGCTGAGAAATTCAAGTACTGGAATTGGCCTACCTTGAAAATCAGACATTTCCTCAATTTGGTGCTTGAAAAGTCCTTGTAATTATTGTAGCCAATTTATAAGTCCTCCTGCTCCCTTATAATTATCCCTGATTTCTTTTTTGATCCGTTTTTGTGAGTGGCCACTTGCGTTTGTTTCCCGCTGCTTCAATTAAAGGGTGTTGCACTACTCTGTTTTGGTAAAACCACGTGTGGTTATTAAGAGGATGACAACATCTAATTCTGGCTTCAACTTGTCTTTCCATACAAATCCTTCCAGTACAAAAGGAACCTGGTTTTTGGTCGCTTTCTCTTCATAAAAAAACAACTGATGGTGAGATTCAAACGGTGAGTTTGAGTTTGATGCTACCGCTATTCACGGCTTTATTATGTGTGCCTGCATCGGCTACAGGAAAACCGCCATGCATGCAACCAATCTATTTAGTCAGGCAACTCCACATTATTCTCATATTTTAGAATGTAATTCTAATTTGAATATCAACGCATTGACAAGGACAAAAAAAAAGTTGTAATGGTTTACTTTTTTGGGGGGACACTTTTTGGTGGTGGGGGGGTTCTATATTAGGCCCTATATTTCCAATTATATAAATTATACAATTGTACAATATTGAGGTCCTTGAAAATTACTATTAAGTGCCTGAAAAAAAAGTCCCTGAAAGTCCTTGAATTTGACTTTCCAATGTCTGTATGAACCCTTCTTAAAGGATGTATAGTCTTGGGCCTATGTTGTTGTATAGGTGGCGTTAAGGGACAATTTGCATATATTTCTTTAAGTACACTGTGGAACTGCAAGAAAATCATAAATATTTTTTGTTTCAAACCATTTTGAAATTTTGATCCCAATTCTGAGCTCATTATTTATAAAAGACCCAGATGTATTTCTCCCTTACCTTGCTCCCCCATCTTTAGTCCACTCAGCAGGTCAATGCTCTCTGGTCCGTCTTCTATAGTCTCCTCTTTGACTAGTAGCAGATCAGGCTTCCCATCCTCCATGTCTACTGACTGTAAGAGATAGAGTGAGAGGATGTTGGATCAAGAAATCTGATATGAGCACCCTGCTATGGAGCAGCTTCTGATTTGGCAATGAGGGATTGCTATGTGTACTATGGAAACTTGTTAGTTGATTTGATTGTTTTACATGGTTTTAAATTCAAAGGCATGGTCCCACACTTAGGACAACATTTATCAAGACCTGGGCTCGTATCCACAAAGAGTCTGAGTAGGAGTGCTGATCTTTCCATATAATCCTATTCATTATGATCTAAAAGGCTAAACTGATCCTAGTTCATCACTCCTACTCTTGAGAGGTTTTGTGGATACAGACCCTGACCTAATACCATTCAGACAGTAGTTTACAGTGGGCTCACCTCAGTGAGACTGTGTGTGGTCCTGTGCTGCTCAGCTGGTTCCTCTGTGGGTTCAGGAGGAGGTGTAGTCTGATTGTCCTCCATGATTATAGTCCCCTCAGGGTTCCCCAGACCCTCCTCACACCCCTCCTCCTTCACCAGCAGCACCTCTGGACCCTCCTCCTCCTGGAAGAGAGGTGATACAAATAACACAGACATACACTCCCTCAGGTACATACACAAAGATAATAAACACACTTTCAACATGGATAGGCCATACTTGCTAACATTATAAACAGTTTCTCAGTCTCAAAATGTGCATCAGCCAACTAAAATTGTTGATTTACTTGCACATGATAAAAGCTATACAACTGCTCCCCGGGCGCCGATGACGTGGATGTTGTTTAAGGCAGCCCCCTGCACCTCTCTGATTCAGAGTGGTTGGGTTGAATACATTTAGTTGTACAACTGACTAGGTATCCCCCTTTCTCTTTCTTTACATTCTAGCTGGTCCGATCAGAAAACCTGGCACATGTTATCCTTACGCGAATCTCACAAGGTGGCAGTGATTATTTCCTGTAACAAATTTCACATCATCCTATCAAAGACCTTAGACTTTTTATCCACAAACAAATGGCATTAATTAAAATAGATCAATTTGGCCACCAGAGGGATTATTTTAAAACCTACAAATTCAAGGTTATTTTGTTCCACTAGGTCTAGGTCTGTAAAGTGTTGTGTCCCAATATTGCATGATGATGCATCCTTGACTAGGCTACTACCTCGCATATATGACCAAAAAGTTTTTGCCTATCCGTTTCACATATATTAATGTGCTTTCATAGCACTAAAGATGTAGGAGGATTATACAAGTTATATTCGCGTACATCATAAAAAAAAGTTGAAGTTGCTCGTGGTCTTCTTGTCAAATTGCTGTAATTTCCTCTTGACTGCCATCACTAATTGGTGGCGTGATAAACCCAGAGACGGAGAGAGATGATGGCCGCGAGCTTCGATCCCCCTCGGGAGAAAGTTTTTATTAGAGGAAAAGACGCTCCACTGTTAGTCCTCGAGTCAAATAATGCATGTGACAAAGTTGATCATTATAAATGCATATAAAAAGGTTGTAGGCCTACATTTAAGTGGACACGTCCGTGTAATAGCTTATGCAATATCTTTGTCTGAAAGGCTGAAGAAAGACGTAGCTACTTATTAAATTCATTCTTAATCTTCAAGCTGTTGGCTGCAATTCCCTTCACACTCTACATTTCAAAGGGAAAAAAGTTTGAGACGCTCTACACTATATGACCAGTCAGTTAAACGCATGTGATCTAGTTGCTTTGATTATCAGAATGCTTTCACAGAGAGGAAGAGGCGAATCTTTGGGTTTAATGAACAAGTGTTGGATCACGTCCAACTACATGGACAATTTTAATTGGCTAACCCTCTTATCACGTGCAAGTTAATCAACAATGTTATTTGGCTGATGCACATTTTGAGACAGAGAAACAGTTTAACTTAAACTTTTTCTCATGTTAGCAAGTATGACGCCGGAGTGTTTACCCATCGCCACTATGTTTGAGTCCTATACTGTAGTTACAGAATGACTTCATTGTCGTTAAACCCATCATGGTGGACATAAATATGATGTTGTGGGTAAATATAAGTCAGCTATGACAAGTCAAAAGTCATTCAAATGTGACTAAACTATTTTGGTAAGTGTATTGGTTATAAAGTACTGTGTGTATGCAGATCATATGTAATGTATGTTAAAATATGTCTCAATGAAAGTCTTAGAATGAAAAGTCCCATTTTGTGTTTATTAAAACGTTAATACACAACATGATAACCACACAACGTCTCAACTAAAAATCTGCATGAACCTGATGAACTGAATTAATTTTCAAATTAAAACTATCTGGCGAAAAAAATTAGGTAGTTGAATGGAAGTAATGAAATAGGCATTTTTTAACATCATAGCCTACACAGTACAAACACAATGTGTAAAATACCTTTTTGGCGTATACAGTTCCAGTCAAAAGTTTGGACACACCTACTCATTCAAGGGTTTTTCTTTATTTGTACTATTTTCTACATTGCAGAATAATAGTGAAGACATCACAACTATGAAATAACCCAAAAAGTGTTTAACAAATCAAAATATATTTTAGATTCTTCAAAGTAGCAACCTCTTCGCACACTCTTGGCCTTTTCTCAATCAGCTTCATGAGGTAGTCACCTGGAATGCATTTCAATTAACAGGTGTGCCTTAAGTTGATTTGTGGAATTTCTTTCCTTCTTAATGCGTTTGAGCCAGTCAGATGTGTTGTGACAAGGTAGGGGTGTTATACAGAAGATAGCCCTATTTGGTAAAAAACCAAGTCCATATTATGGCATGAACAGCTCAAATAAGCAAAAAGAAACGACAGTCCATCATTACTTTAAGACACGAAGGTCAGTCACTCCGTAAAACTTTTAAAGTTCCTTCAAGTGCAGTCTCAAAAACCATCAAGTGCCATCATGAAATTGGCTCTCATGAGGATTGCCAGGAAAGGAAGACCCAGAGTTACCTCTGCTGCAGAGGATAAGTTCATTAGTTACCAGCCTCAGAAATTGCAGCCTAAATAAATGCTTCACAGAGTTCAAGTAACAGACACATCTCAACATCAACTGTTCAGAGGAGACTGAGTGAATCAGGCCTTTATGGTTGAATTGCTGCAAAGAAACCACTACTAAAGGACACCAATAAGAAGAAGACTTGCTTGGGCCAAGAAACACGAGAATGGACATTAGACCGGTGGAAATCTTTCCTTTGGTCTGATGAGTCCAAATGTGAGATTTTTGGTTCCAACCGCCATGTCTTTGAGACGCAGAGTAGGTGAATGGATGATTTCTGCATGTGTGGTTCCCACCGTGAAGCATGGACTAGGAGATGTGATGGTGCTTTGCTGGTGACACTGTCTGTGATTTATTTAAAATTCAAGGCACAATTAACCAGTATGGCTACCACAGCATTTTGCAGCGATACGCCATCATCTAATTTGTGCATAGTGGGACTATCATTTGTTTTTCAACAGACAAGGACCCCAAACACACCTACAGGCTGTGTAAGGGCTATTTGATCAAGGAGAGTGATGGAGTGCTGCATCAGATGTCCTGGCCTCCACAATCACCTGACAACTCAATTGAGTTGGTTTGGGATGAGTTGGACCGCAGAGTGAAGGAAAAGCAGCCAACAAGTGCTCAGCATATGTGGGAACTCCTTCAAGACCATTGGAAAAGCATTCCTCATGAAGCTGGTTGAGAGAATGCCAAGAGTGTGCAAAGTTGTCGTCAAGGCAATTTTTTAAATCATTTTTATTTAACTAGAAAAGTCAGTTAAGAACAAATTCTTATTTACAATGACGGCCTACTCCGGCCAAACCCGGACGATGCTGGGCCAATTGTGCGCTGCCCTATGGGACTCCCAATCACAGCCAGATGTGATACAGCCTGGACTCGAACCAGGGACTGCAGTGACACCTCTTGCACTGAGATGCAGTGCCTTAGACCGCTGCGCCACTCAGGACAGACAGATTCCACAAATTCAGTTTTGAAATGCATTCCAGGTGACTACCTCATGAAACTGGTTGAGAGAATGGCAAGACTGCGCAAGGCTGTCATCAAGGCAAAGGGTGACTAATTTGAAGAATCTCAAATATATTTTGATTCGTTTAACACTTTTCTGGTTACTACATGATTCCTTGTGTGTTACTTCATAGTTTTGATGTCTTCACTATTATTCTACAATGTAGAAAATAGTCTAAATAAATAAAAAACTTGGAATGAGTAGGTGTCCAAACTGTTGACTGGTACGTCAAACACACACACACACACACACACACACACACACACTTTATCCTTATTTACTCAAGTCTTTCTATTCTTTTACTTGTATATTCATTGTTCCTGTCAATATTGCTCAAATTCAGTACATTGGATTGGGAATAATTGATGGACAGCAATATTCAAACATTGTCTCAGATTTAAGTCAGGATCACTCAACACCTCTTGGAAAGTCATTCTGGTGTGTATTTGGCATTAAAATGTGTATAATTTGTGAAGAATACAACTGTTCCAGGGTTAGGTGTTGCCACCACAATACTTTAACTTTCTAAATCCGAATTAATCCCTTTTTAGACTTAATTTTAAGGCAGCAAAATGTGAAGACTGTGCAAGGTGTGTGTAGACTTTCACTAGGCACTGTATATCACACAATGTATAGATGCAATATTCTACCCAGTAATATTCTATACTGAAATCTGTTACTCCAAATGCATCGGTGGATATGTTTTGCTGACAACAAAGAAAATTAATCTTTGTCTTTAATGCAGGGTTTGATCTAAACCTCAGAAGCTATCGAGCAGAATGGTTACTTTCTATGTTATAGACTGGAATGGTAATTCTGCCAGTGTATCCTGAGATAGCTCCTCTCTGAGAACCTCTTCCCGCAGTGAGTACAGGCGAACGGCCTCTCTCCCATGTGGACCTTCATGTGCATCTTCAGATGGTCCTGGCGGGAGAACCTCTTCTCACACTGGGTGCAGCTGTAGGATTTCTCCCCTGTATGCCTCCTCTGGTGCCTCTTCAGAATGCAAGCCTGGGCTAAGTGCATGTAACTCTGAATACAGCTGAAGGATTTCACCCCTGTGTGGACCCTCTGGTGGATCCCCACCCAATGAAGGCAGCTAAAGCCTTTGTTACAGAACATGCAGAGGAACCGTTTCTCTTTACTACCCCCTGATGTTGCGCGACCTCCCTGAGCCTGGGCTCGAGCTCTGTCATTTGAGTTCAAAACCTGATCGAAAAGGACACGGCCGTGTGAATCGGAAAGTGCCATCGGCATGAACACTGGATCGCGATCCCTGAACGCATGTACAGGGGAGTGGGTCGTGACATTTGGATTTGTCTCAAAGCTTCCCCTGTAATCTAAGAAATATTTGCAGTGAGTGTCCGTCTCCTAGGTGACTATCTGCATTCCATGTGGGAGGAGCGTCACCCTCCACTTTCAAAGTCATCTCATCTACCAAAGACTACAACCTACCCTTTCAAATCTAGGCACCCTTCAGAGTATACAATACTATTGTACCAGTTCCATTCTCCTCTAGACAGATCATTCTGTGTGTCTAAACCCCACAGGCATGTTGCCAGAGTCCATCTCTGTAGTGTAAGAACAAGATAGATCATCAACACTAGTGTCTAACGCCTCACCATCTCCAGGGGAATGAACTGTCCTCTGGCTCTGGTGAAATACCGGTAAATACTCTGAGCTGGGAACAGGACAGCCTAGTGGCCCCAGACTCAGTCTTTATGGGTCTGATCTGTGGTCAGATTCTGTGTGTTACAGTTAAAGTCTTGGTGTCTGTCTCTGACTTAAGGACGGCATTCCACGTTCCACTGACCTCCGTGATGCTGTGCCATGTCTTGGCCTGGGGCGCGTTGGGGGTGGATAGGTCCTCTGTGGCTACAGGGGGCGCCACTCCAGACGCTGCTCCAGTCTGGATGTCAATGCTGTGTTGTGGGTCCTCCTCTCCTCCAGTCCTCTCCTGCTTGACCCCAGGACCTGCATCCTCTGCATCTGCAGACTGACATAAGAAGAGAGGAGGTTATTACCAGGAATGGGAGAGGTTATTTGAATATCTGAATGGAGGTTAGTATTCGAATACTTGCAACAGTATTCATTTTGGAATGAAAAAAATCATAGGCCTATTTTAACTATGAAAAGGCTTTGTCTCAATTAAATACAATTATAATTATTTGAATAGTGAAAATATTTCAAATGCCCATCCCCAGTTATTACCGGTATCATGAGTAGAATTGGATAACAATGTAATATTGAAATCTCACAGATAAATGAGGATGTAAGCAAGTGAACAGCTGAGGGGAGCCTTTCTGAAATAAACTGGACACATTTGATGTACTGTAATTTTGATGTAATACTATTACACTAACCTCTATCACGATAATGTGCTGGGTTGAGTTTCCACTCCCCTCATCAACAGTGATTGGTTGGTCATCTCTCCATGTATTGTGTCCCGCTGGCTTCACAATGCTTCTGTAGCCTTCAGTGAGATGTCCTTCACCTGGGAGAGTGATTGGGGGAAAAGAGGCAGTTAGGTTAGCTACTGTCAATGCTATATTGTACACTATTGACAGTTTTGTCACTGTCTAGAATTGGCTAGAATGCAAGGTAACACTTCTCAACTTCTTAATATACTATTTATTGATCAATGTATAGTGTTCCATGTATCACATTGTTTTCATTTAGTAAAAAATAGGAAATGGGGTAAATCAATAATCAGATAAGAGTCTGGTTCGAAATGATCATGTGTCTTTGCGCAAGATAGCTAATTAATTGGGGGAATTATTGCTTATTATTCAAAAACTGACCAAGACACAATTCTGGCTAACACATCTGAACACGTGCAGAGGGTAGCCAGCAGATCATATCTGCTTATTTACAGCTGCACTAGGATTTGACAGACTTCCTGTGTAGATTAAGAAATGTGGAGCCGGAGTGAGATATGGTTTAGAAAATGTACTTCTATTGAGAACTGCTTTGGACACTCTTGTCCCATTATCCCAACTGTTACACAGAGAATATTGAAGAGTGCTAGTGAGAGTGCTAAACTGCCATGTTTGTCCTCATGCTAGCTAACAGTAGCCATTATGGAATGGCGTTGAACAACAAAGGAGCTGATTGGCTGACACTGCCATTCCCAAAATGGCCGCTGTGGTTTCTGCTACCTAGCATGATAACGAACAGTCCAGTTTTCCAGAAAAACTAGCAGTCTTTCAATTCTCTCAGTGTAACAGTTGGGATAATTGGACAATTCAGAATACAAAGCATTTTTTAATCCCTGGATTGAGGTATGCTTTCTGAGCCATGTCTCGCCCCGGCTCCGTTGTTTTAATCTACTCAGAAAATATGGCTGACCTAGACCTAGTGCAGCTGCAAGCAAGCTGGTCGGATCTGCTGGCTAATGCAGAGTAATGGGGCTACAGGCATTAACGGGCGGCCTTTTGTCAAATGTACCTCTTGCTATTCTGTATCGGTCGACGACTTTGACACTACTTGGACGACTAGCGAGGACACGCTCTCGTATTGTCCTCTCTGCCCGCTCCCGTGCCACCTTCAGTTCCAGTAACTGTAGTTTCCTCCGTAATCCCCTGTTTTCTTTCTGGCTTTGAGTTATTTCTAAACGAAACACTGCATAGTCGTCATCTACGAGTTTACAGATCTCTGCCACGGCCGCATTCGCTAGCACCTCCATGACGGAGGCTATTTGAGTGTGAAAAACCATACAATTACTGTTAGCCATTATTGTTAGCTAAGGTTAGCAGCTAGCTTGCTAGCGTTACCTAGATAACATAAATCAACCAAGTCTCGTCTCCAACGCGAATTAAAGACTACCTGAGGTTAGTATGTGATACTGTCTAGTTAAATGAGTCATATTGTGAGTTCCATGATGTTAATAAACATCTAAATAACCCATACAAATTCAAAAGAGGAAATTGTTCTTGGTAACGGTATCTGGTAACTTCCGTTAACTTCTTTGATTTTATGACGGTTCGCAAAAAACTGTTAGAGGTGCATGCCGCCACCTATTGTATGGGTGGTAAACTACGGGTTAAAACCGACATTATACAAAGTAAAAAATAAAACTCCCCCTCCTTCAGTCACATTACAATTTAAATCACATCCCAACACAGGCTCAGGAGTCTGTTAGGGCAGTATCTTCGTTGATAGGGTTACTTGTACTGCCTCTTCTGTCAAATCCCTGAGTCCCACAAAAAACGTTCAGCTGCACTTAAAATTATGCCAATTTAGTCCTATTTCTTCTCCGTTTGTGCTGTGCAGTTAATGACCATTGCAATAAATGCTACAAAGCACACATTTTTACACACACATTCACTGATGCACGCATCTACAGCTCTACTCGTTCCTTCAACTCTTCTCACCGCCTCCATGTAGGACACACGCTGGACAGTCCAATTCTGTCTTGTTCGATCCGGGTGCATCTAACCTCCACTAGCATTCGATACTCTTCCTGTCTGCATACACTTGACACCTTACCAAATATTTAGCATGTAGGCTCTTAAAGGGTATCTCACATAGCCCAACTTTACATGAGGGAGAGATTGTGGATTAAGTGTATTTCTTCATTAAATCTACCATACGGGTCAGTCAACCTGCTCCAATAACTCCACCTACTTCCTCAGGTATTAAATCTGTACACACTTTATGCACCATCCCAGATATAATCCTGTTGATAGGTGCTCTGCTTTGAAGATCCATACACAAAACATTCCACTCATATCTTCTTGAGACACAATGCACACCTCTTCTACTCTGCAGACACACAAAAAATCAAAATAAACCCACTTCTTGTGACTCTGACACCACTTCACCTAACCCATTCCATGACATCTATTGAGACTTAAAACAGATTTCCAAAACACTCACTCAGACTAAAGACGAGTCTAAGGGTTTCCACGACAACTTTACTTCTGTGGTTTCCTTCCTTTTTCGCCACAAACCCACTCATCCTCACTGTCATGACTTTCCATACTCGGACCACTTGCGTTTACACTGAACAGAAAGGATCTATATTAAAGATGAGACCCTGAAGAAGACAGACCTCCTAGTCTCCCACTACTCTCTGTGAAGGCTGAAGCCCAGGGTGACCTGTTCTGTTAATCATTGATACTGTGGTGTTTGTATCATAGGAAACGGAGGGTCTATCTCTATCAGCTCCAGGCCCTGCTTCATCCCTGCACTGAGACTGTGAAGAGAAGGGTCTGGGCTGCAGACTGGATCCCTGACTGGACCATCCATCTCTCTGATGACCACCAGGACTGAGGTTGTTCAGCCCACCTGTCCACTGGTTGTGTTCTGTGTGGTGGTGGAGTTTTTGTCCCTTGTGGTTTGATCCTGGTTCCGACTTGGGAAGGAAGAGTGAAGGCTCTTGATCTAAGGTCCTGATCTGGAGCCAGCCGCTTCAGAGGTCCAGTCTCTACCACCAGCAACACCAGATTTCAGCAGGTTCTCATTGACTGCAAACACTAATTTTACAGAAAAGGATATACAGGTTTATATAAGAAACTCTTTGCTGTACACACAGAAACAAAATGTTAACCACAGTCAAGCCCATTTCTAACACTGTGGTTAAAGTAACTAACAATATGGGGCCTTTGGAGTTTAAAAACATTTCCATAATGGTTGATTCAATAATTAAGTATAATGTTTTGGTTCAAATGAGATAAGGGAAACTGCAATGATACAAAAATAACCAAGTCAGTCAGCACAGAGTAGTTCGTATTTAATTTCAACAAAACACTCACATAACGTGTACAGTAGTTTTATTGCACAAAACGATACATTAAGAGTAAAATAACTTTTCTCAATATGGTAACACTTTACTTTTTCTGTAACCAAGTGGCTGCAGTTCTGGATTTTCTGGAACCTTGCTGTTGCTAAAAATAGAGATTTCTGCGCATGCGGGATCTACTAGCCTTCTCATTTCAGCTGATGCTCTGTGACTCCACTGCCGGAAGTTTACATACACCTTAGCTAAATACATTTAAACTCAGTTTTTCGCAATTCCTGACATTTAATCCTCATAAAAATGCCCTGTCTTAGGTCAGTTAGGATCACCACTTTATTTTAAGAATGTGAAATGTCAGAATAATAGTTGAGAGAATGATTTATTTCAGCTTTTATTTCTTTCATCACATTCCCAGTGGATCAGAAGTTTACATACACTCAATTAGTATTTGGTAGCATTGCCTTTAAATTGTTTAACTTGGGTCAAACGTTTTGGGTAGCCTTCCACAAGCTTCCCACAATAAGTTGGGTGAATTTTGGCCCATTCCTCCTGACAGAGCTGGTGTAACTGAGTCAGGTTTGTAGGCCTCCTTGCTTGCACACGCTTTTTCAGTTCTGCCCACAAATTTTCTATCGGATTGAGGTCAGGACTTTGTGATGGCCACTTAAATACCTTGACTTTGTTGTCCTTAAGCCATTTTGGCACAACTTTGGAAGTATGCTTGGGGTCATTGTCCATTTGGAAGACCCATTTGCGACCAAGCTTTAACTTCCTGACTGATGTCTTGAGATGTTGCTTCAATATATCCACATAATTGTCCTGCCTCATGATGCCATCTATTTTGTGAAGTGTACCAGTCCCTCCTGCAGCAAAGCACCCCCCACAACATGATGCTGTTACCCGCGTGCTTCACGATTGGGATGGTGTTCTTCGGCTTGCAACCCTCCCCCTTTTTCCTCCAAACATAATGATGGTCATTATGGCCAGACAGTTCTATTTTTGTTTCATCAGACCAGAGGACATTTCTCCAAAAAGTACGATCTTTGTCCCCATGTGCAGTTGCAAACCATAGTCTGGCTTTTATTATGGTTGTTTTGGAGCAGTGGCTTCTTCCTTGCTGAGCGGCCTGTTAGGTCGATATAGGACTCATTTTACTGTGGATATAGATACTTTTGTACCTGTTTCCTCCAACATCTTCACAAGGTCCTTTGCTGTTGTTCTGGGATTGATTTGCACTTTTCGCACCAAAGTACGTTCATCTCTAGGAGACAGACCACGTCTCCTTCCTGAGCGGTATGACGGTTGCGTGGTCCCATGGTGTTTATACTTGCGTACTATTGTTTGTACAGATGAACGTGGTACCTTCAGGTGTTTGGAAATTGCTCCCAAGGATGAACCAGACTTGTGGCGGTCTACACATTTTTTTCTGAGGTCTTGGTTGATTTCTTTTGATTTTCCCATGATGTCAAGGAAAGAGGCACCGAGTCTGAAGGTAGGCCTTGAAATACATCCACAGGTACACCTCCAATTGACTCAAATGATGTCAATTAGCCTATTAGAAGCTTCTAAAGCCATGACATAATTTTCTGGAATTTTCCAAGCTGTTTAAAGGCACAGTCAACTTAGTGTATGTTAACTTCTGACCCACTGGAATTGTGATACAGTGAATTATAAGTGAAATAATCTGTCTGTAAACAACTGTTGGAAAAATGACTTGTGTCATGCACAAAGCAGATGTCCTAACCGACTTGCCAAAACTATAGTTTGTTGAAAAGAAATTTGTAGAGTGGTTGAAAAACGATATTTAATGACTCCAACCTAGGTGTATGTAAACTTCCGACTTCAACTGTACACAAAACAGTTAGAAAAAACATAGTTATGTCTCTTGTAACAGTCGTCTAGCAATGTTATTTTTTCATCATCATTGCAAACATGGGCTAAACAGGAGGCAGAAAACTGGCTATATGGCAGCATAACTATAAAGATTTATATCATCACACAAAACGCTAATTGTTTTGTCCCAATGTGTAGACCGTCTTGTTTGAGACTATTTTTTACAGCAATATCAGTTACACCAGACAGAGAAGGTTGTAGCCTTCATACATATTTTTGGAACTTTCATTAAAAAGCTGTTCAGACATATGAGACATCGGCTATATCATCATATCGATCAAATTGCTTTTGGGTTCAGAAGAGGGTGAGTAAATAGAGAAACTTGAACATGCGTAAATAACACATGCGCAGAATGTGATTTGGATCCTTAGATTTGAGAAAGAGGGGATGAAAACTCTATTCGTAGCCTCTGCCTTTCTGTACATTTGGTACCCTCGCTTTGAGAACATTTATTTGAGAATACTTTGGAAAAGGTTCAACATTACACACATCTTCATGTCAAATAAACATGAATTAAGGCACTATCATTTCCACATGATAAAACACAGGCATCAAACAGGACATGGTTGTCACTTTATCAGAGAAGCATTTTTACAGATGCCATCACACCAACCATCAACCCTGCCTCATCATACTCATTCTTTCCTCAGTTCACCTCATCCAGTTCCCTACTACATCCAAAACCAACAGAATTAACTACAAACTAACTAACTAGGACTACATTACATGTCACTATACTCTATACATGGGCCATGTGCATTTTCTGCGGGTCATTCCTGAGATAGCTCCTCTCTGAGAAACTCATTGCATACAGGCGAGTGGCCTCTCTCCCGTGTGGACCTTCAAGTAACATCTTCAGATGATGCTGGTGGAAGAACCTTTTGTCACACTGGGAGCAGCTAATAGATATATCCCGTGTGGACCCTCTGGTGCCTCTTCAGGTGACAAGCATTGGCAAAGCGCATCTGACACTGGGTACAGCCAAAAGTGTACAACCCCCGTGTGCATCCTCTTGTTGGATCTCCACCTGTTTGGGGAAATGCTTCTCTTTGCCATTAGATCTGCTGATAGCGTTACTACTACTGTCATTTGTCAATGGGCTTGTGTAGCGATTTAGTGTTGAGGAACTGACATTGTCTGAGGTCTGGTTTAACATAAGGAGAGAAGGATGAAGGTCAGGCAGTGTTTGTGTTGTTGCAGGATCCATGGTTCAGTTGATAGATCCTATAGAAGGCAGGCTGAAGGCAGCACCTGTTAGGGGGTTAACCTGAGGCGTCAGTCTCTCTGAATCACAACTATAATAGCAGGATGGAGCATCGCTAGCCAAGTCTGTGTCTGTTCTCTCCCAACGCATATGGACACCTCCCCGTAGACCAAATCTACACCTTGCCCTCGTCTCTGCCAGTCTGTTGTCATGGAGACTAAGTTTGGTTGTTGTTCTGTATTCGACTGTGTTTCTGATTGTGGTTATGAAGGGGTTAGGGTCCCAAAGACCCTCCCCATTATTGATTAAGGCGACCTTAAGAGTCATATGTTTTGCTGCAGGCCTTATAATAGATACTGTTATGTGCCTAAAACTCTGCCACTATACGTTGTACAAGCCATCTATATTAGTATTTGTGGTTAAGACCTAGCTGTTGTAAGAGTGTGCTTGCAGACTAAGTCTGAGTCAGACCGAAACTAGATAAAGAGAAGTAACCACTGTCTGGTTTTGACATTTTGATCTTGTGTGACAGTGGACAATGCTAATGAATTCAGAGAAGCTAGTGTACTAGGTTACCTTATAAGGTAACCTCAGCATATTGCTGTATACATACATTGACGTAGGTGATCATACCACCAGGGAGTGATCACTTGTATAAAATCAGCTGCGCCCTTAGGTGGGATGCAGAACTTAATCTGAAACACACATGCTGTGTTTCCATTGTCAACTTCTGTCTGAAATAAAGGTTTGATTGATTTACTTAAAAAATGTATTGTCTGACTGCTGATTTCACCAATAAGCCAATGATTGACAAGGAACCTACCCCGACAGTTAACAGTGTTGTTCCCCAGCCCAGAGTTGAAGACACTGTCCAATCCACTGACCTCCACTATGTCGCCGCTGGTCCTGGCATGCTCAGTGATGTCCTCCCCATCTATGGGAATCCAAGATGGCCGCCCAGTCTCCTCTGTTAGCCTCCAGCCAACCACCTGCATGAAGAGTTTAGAAAATATACTTTAAAAACATGACAGAGAACTCTACTCTGGAGTTTTTGTCAATTACCTGGTCAAGTTCATACATTGTGTATTTTTGTAAGTAAACATAAGTTGTATTGATTTCATTTTATGAATGAAGAAAATTCCCATTGAAGATCTATTACTGTATGTAGGCTATATGTATTTCTCCCTTACCTTGCGCCCCCATCTTTAGTCCACTCAGCAGATCAATGCTCTCTGATCCATCTTGTATGGTGTCTTATTTTATTAGCAGCAGATCAGGCTTCCTATCCTACATGTCAAATCAAATTTTATTGGTCACATACACATGGTTAGCAGATGTTAATGCGAGTGTAGCAAAATGCTCTTACAGTCTACTGACTGTAAGAGATACAGAGTGAGAAATCTGATATAAGCACCCTGCTATGGAGCATCTTCTGATTGGGCAATGAGGGATTGCTATGAGTACTATGCAAACATGTTAGTTGATTTGATTACTTGACACTCTAATGGTTTGATCATTGAAAGGCATGGTCCCACACTTAGGATAAAATGTATCAAGATCTGGGCCCGGATCCACAAAAAATATCAGAGTAGAAGTGCTGATCGATGATCAGTTCCCTACCTGTCTATATAGTCTTATTCATTCTGATCTAAAAGGCACTCCTACTCAGAGAGGCTTTTTGAAAACGGGCCCTGATCGAATACCATTCAGCCAGTAGTTCACAATAGGCTCACCTCAGTAAGACTGTGTGTGGTCCTGTGCTGCTTAGCTGGATCCTCTGTGGGTTCAGGAGGAGGTGTAGTCTGGTTGTCCTCCATGACCATGTTCCCCTGAGGCTTTCCCAGACCCTCCTCACACCCCTCCTCTTTCACCAGCAGCACCTCTGGACCCTCCTCCTCCTGGAAAAGAGAGGTGATACAGATTACACAGACATACACTCCCTCAGGTACATACACACAGATAATAAACACACTTTCAACATGGAGTGTTTACCCATCCCCACTACGCTTGAGTCCTATACTGTAGTTATATAATTACTTTGTTATTTGTAAACACATCATGGTGTTGTGGATAAAAAGAAATCAGCTGAAGCCTGGTAAAGATCCATCCAGTCCTGCTAGTTATAGACCTATTGCACTTACATAAAATCTCTGTAAACTAATAGAAAATTAGATTGTGGGTAGATTGCTGCATTATCTGGAACATAGGGGTCTATTAAGTCCATCTCAGAGTGGATTCAGAAAAAGAAGGACTACCCTTGATGCATTGGTTACAGTTAGTACCTAGGTGACCAAAGCTTTGGCAATGAAGGAAGTGATGTCAAAAGTATATTTTGACACAAAAAAGCATATGATACAATGTGGAGGGAAGGTCTACTGATTACATTGCATGGCATGTGTACATTCTCCCACCTATACAACTGGATTATGGATTTGTTTGACCGAACCTTCCAGGTCAGGTTGGAATCGGAGTTATCAAGAGAATATGAGGTGGAAAATGGAACTCCACAGGGTAGCACCATTAGTCCCACCTTATTCACGTTGATGATATCTTAGGAAATATCGGACCGGGTATGGGGCGGCCTTATATGCAGATGATGGTGCCATTGTAATAGATAAAAGGCAAGGAGCGGTTTTAGTAGCAGAGGAATGATCCTTATCATGGGGTTTCAAGTTATCTGTATTTAAACCATGTTCGCGAAACAAAAAGATAAAGGAAGATGTCAGTGATAGATTATATTTACAATGATTGGAAATGGTAACAGAATTTAAGTATTTGGGGCTATGGTTTGAGAAAAAGCTTACATGGAGGCATCATATTACATGTATTGAGACTAAATGTAAGAAAGTATTCAATCTTATGAGGACAATAGTGACTGGGGGGCAGATAGGCAATTTTTTGGCCCAGAGATCGGGAAAAGGGTTGATGAATATGGACTCAGGGACCTTGTTATTGGGCCATCTTTGGCAATAGGAAATGTGCCACTGTGAATATACAGTATGTTGATCTTAGTCTAATCCAACGTTTCCCAAACTTGGTCATCGGGAACCCAAAGAGTGCACGTTTTGGTTTTTGCTCTAGCACTACACTAAGCCTACTGGATGACAAATAGTTTATAACCAAGACAGAATAACTTTTTCCTACATAACATAGGTACAGCAGATCCCCTTATTGTATGGGACACTTTTAAATGTCAATCAAATTTATTTATAAAGCCCTTCTTACATCAGTTGATATCACAAAGTGCTGTACAGAAACCCAGCCTAAAACCCCAAACAGCAAGCAATGCAGGCGTAGAAGCACGGTGGCTAGGAAAAACTCCCTAGAAAGGCCAGAACCTAGGAAGAAACCTAGAGAGGAACCAGGCTATGAGGGGTGGCCAGTCCTCTTCTGGCTATGCAGGGTGGAGATTATAACAGAAAATGGCCAAGATGTTCAAATGTTCATAGATGACCAGCAGAGTCATATAATAATAATCAGTGGTTGTAGAGGGTGCTACAGGTACAGTACCTCAGGAGTAAATGTCAGTTGGCTTTTCATAGCCGATCATTCAGAGTATTTCTACTGCTCCTGCTGTCTCTAGAGAGTTGAAAACAGCAGGTCTGGGACAGGTAGCTCGTCCGGTGAAAATGGCATCTAACTGTGCCTTTAGGTGCCATTTCTTTTTTAGGTCAAAGGAGTTCATCTTAAAAAGGAAAAAGAAGAACTAACAGTACAAATAGATAGTTATAAAAACAGTACCATAGAGGCAGAGAATAAGTTAGAGGGTAAACAAATAGAAATGGAGGAACTTATTCAAGAAAGATCAAGTGTAAATATTATAAAAATAAAGCGAACTGGATGGAATAAATATTTGTTTTATCTTCAACATAGAAATGATTCACCAACTTACAGTTTGAAGGAGGAAGCAAAGTACTTTAAGCATGTTTTAATTTCAGTCTTCTCCATTAAAAAGGTATTGTAGGATATTATTCATTCTAATTAGACAGGTGTTTTACATGGACAATACATTGGAGATAATATACAGTGTATTCGGAAAGTATTCAGACCCCATGACTTTTTCCACATTTTGTTACGTTACAGCCTTATTCTAAAATTGATTAAAATGTTTGTTTTTTCATCAATCTACACAAAATAACCCGTAATAAAGCAAAAACGTTTTTTTTATCATTTTAAAGGCTTATGTAAATAATACTTATGTAAATAAGGTATGTTTTTATTTTTAATACATTTGCAAAAATGTCTAAACCTGTTTTCGCTTTGTCATTATGGGGTTTTGTGTGTAGATTGATGTGGAAAACCCCCCAATTTAAATAGATTTTAAAGTAAGGCTGTAACATAACAAAAGGGGGAAAAATCAAGGGCTCTGAATACTTTCCAAATGCACTTTAAGACAAATACTGGAAACAAAAGAACACTATGACATTTTTTGGGGGGGGGAACCAGGTCTGGTATTCCTTTGGTAAAGGCCTTTGATAAAGTACGACTGGAATTTATATATAAAACGCCTGGACTATTTTAATTTGAGAATCTCTTATACAATGGGTTAAAGTTATGTATAGTAAACTCAGGAGTAAAATAGTAAATAATGGCTACTTCTCTGAAAGTATTAAATTGTCAAGAGGAGTAAAACAAGGTTGTCCACTATCGGCATATCTATTTATGGCCATCGAAATGCTAACTTTTAAAATCAGATCCAACAATAATATCAAGGGGCTAGAAATCCAGGGCTTGAAAACAAAGGTGTCATTGTACGCTGATGATTCATGTTTTCTTTTAATTCTGCAATTTGAATCCCTGCACAGCCTCATAAAGGATCTAGATAACTTTTCTAACCTCTCTGGAGGTTCATAAAACCAAATTATGATAAATGCCATATTACATCTAAAAAAAAAAAAACTTTTACATTACTGTGTAGTTTCCCAATAAAATTATCCGACAGTAAGGCGGACATACTCGGCATTCATATCGCGAAATAAATAAATTCTCACTACAATACATTTTAATATAAAGTTAGCCAGATTAGATAAGATTTTGCTCCCAATGAAAGGACAACACCTGTCTATTTGTGGAAAAATCACCCTGATTAATTCTTTAGTCATATCCCAGTTTACCCATTAATTTATGGAAAAATCACCCTGATTAATTCTTTAGTCATATCCCAGTTTACCCATTTATTTATGTTCCACTTTATTTGGAATGGCAAGCCAGGAAAAATTTAAATGGGCCTATTTCTATAATGAATATGAATTCGGAGGGCAGAAATGATTAAATATGAAAGCATAGGAAAGGCTTCAGTCATTCAAAAACTATACTTAAATCCTAGTTGGTTCTCCAGCAGAAAAGCAGAAAAGAAAAGATCTCCATAATATCGCTATTTTTAAAACAAGCAATAGAAAGCTGGTTGCAATTTCAATTTAATCCACCAGAAAAAAAAACAGAACAAATATTAGAACAAATACATGACCAAAGGTATATGGACACCTGCTCGTCATGTGCATTAATATGGAGTTGGTCCCCCCTTTGCTGCTTTAACAGCCTCCACTCTTCTGGGAAGGCTTTCCACTAGATGTTGAAACATTGCTGCGGGGACTTGCTTCCATTCAGCCACAAGAGCATTAGTGAGGTCGAGCACTGATGTCGTGCGATTAGGCCTGGCTTGCAGTCGGCGTTCCAATTCATCCCAAAGGCTTGTGTGGCCTACCACTTTGTGGCTGAGCCATTGTTGCTCCTAGACGTTTCCACTTCACAATAACAACACTTACATTTGACCGGAGTAGCTCTTGCAGGGCAGAATTGTGACTAACTGACTTGTTGGAAAGGTGACATCCTGTGACGGTGCCACGTTAAAAGTCACTGAGCTCTTCAGTAAGGCCATTCTACTGCCAATGTTTGTCTATGGAGATTGCATGGCTGTGTGCTCGATTTTATACACCTGTAAGCAACAGGTGTGGCTGAAATAGCCGAATCCACAAATTTAAAGGGGTGTCCACATACACTACCGTTCAAAAGTTTGGGGTCACTTAGAAATGAAAAAAATACATGAAATTAGTTGAAAAATTAATAGGAAATATAGTCAAGACATTGACAAGGTTACAAATAATGATTTTTAATTGAAATAATAATTGTGTCATTCAAACTTTGCTTTCATCAAAGAATCCTCCATTTGCAGCAATTACAGCCTTGCAGACTTTTAGCATTCTAATTGTCAATTTGTTGAGTTAATCTGAAGAGATTTCACCCCATGCTTCCTGAAGCACCTCCCACAAGTTGGATTGGCTTGATGGCCACTTCTTACGGTCAAGCTGCTCCCACAACAGCTCAATAGGGTTGACTGTGCTGGCCACTCCATTATAGACAGAATACCAGCTGACTGCTTCTTCCATAAATAGTTGTTGCATAGTTTGGAGCTATGCTGTGGGTCATTGTCCTGTTGTAAGAGGAAATTGGCTCCAATTAAGCGCCGTCCACAGGGTATGGCATGGCGTTGCAAAATGGAGTGATAGCCTTCCTTCTTCAAGATCCCTTTTACCTTGTACAAATCTCCCACTTTACCACCAACAAAGCACCCCCAGACCATCACATTGCCTCCACCATGCTTGACAGATGGCGTTAAGCACTCCTCCAGCGTCTTTTCATTTTTTCTGCATCTCAAGAATGCTCTTCTTTGTGATCTGAACACCTCAAACATAGATGTCTGTCCATAACACTTTTTTCCAATCTTCCTCTGTCCAGTGTCTGTGTTATTTTAGCCAATCTTAATCTTTTCTTTTTATTGGTCTGAGATATTGCTTTTTCTTTGCAACTCTGCCTAGAAGGCCAGGATCCCGGAGTCGCCTCTTCACTGTTGACGTTGAGACTGGTGTTTTGCGGGTAAAGCTGCCAGTTGAGGACTTGTGAGGCGTCTGTTTCTTAAACTAGACACTAATGTACTTGTCCTCTTGCTCAGTTGCGCACCGGGGCCTCCCACTCCTCTTTCTAGTCTGGTTAGAGACAGTTTGCGCTGTTCTGTGAAGGGAGTAGTACACAGCGTTGTACGAGATCTTCAGTTTCTTGGCAATTTATCGCGTGGAATAGCCTTAATTTCTCAGAACAAGAATAGACTGATGCGTTTCAGAAGAAAGTACTTTGTTTCTGGCCATTTTGAGCCTGTAATCGAACACACAAATGCTGGTGCTCCAGATACTCCAGATACTCAACTAGTCTAAAGAAGGCTAGTTTTATTGCTTCTCTAATCAGCACAACAGTTTTCAGCTGTGCTAACATAATTGCAAAAAGGTTTTCTACTGATCAATTAGCCTTTTAAAATGATAAACTTGGATTAGCTAACACAGCGTGCCATTGGAACAAAGGAGTGATGGTTGCTAATAATTGGCCAATGTAGATATTCCATAAAAAATCTGTCGGTTCCAGCTACAATAGTCATTTACAACATTAACAATGTCTACACTGTATTTCTGATCAATTTGATGTTATTTTAGTGGACAAAAAATGTGCTTTTCTTTCAAAAACAAGGACATTTCTAAGTGACCCCAAACTTTTGAACGGTAGTGTACGTTTGTATATATCGTTTATTATGGTTAAATTCAAATATACTAATCGATGAAAATAAAAATGGAAATTTATTAAAAACTGTAATCTTTGTAAATGATATCATAAAGAGGACTGGTGGAGTTGTCGCACATGCAGTTAACAAAAATATATGGAAATGTCTGCTCTATCCAAAATTACAACCAACTGATTGCAGCATTGCCACAAAAATGGAGGAGGCAAGTGGAAAGGGGAGAAGGTAAGGAACTTGTCTGTCGGCCGTGCATTAAAGACCAAAATTTGCTAAAGAAAATTGTGATAATTAAAAAAAGTTAACCAGTTTCATTTAAGGACCAAAAAATGTACAGCTGCACCATACAAAATAGTTTTGGATGTACCGATTCCATGGCACATGGTTTATGAACTGATACACAAAACGACGCCGGATTCAAATCTTAGTTTTTCAATTTAAATTATTATACAGAATTCTTGCAACCAATGGAATGTGGCTTACGAAAGTATTCACCCCCCTTGGCACTTACAACCTGGAATTATAGATTTTTTTGGGGGGGGGTTAATATCATTTGATTTACACAACATGACTACCACTTTGAAGATGCAAAATATTTTTTGGTGTAACAAACAGATAAGACAAAAAATACAGAAAACTTGAGCATGCATAACTATTCACCCACCCAAAGTCAATAGTTTGTAGAGCCACCTTTTGCAGCAATTACAGCTGCAAGTCTCTTGGGGTATGTCTCTATAAGCTTGGCACATCTAGCCACTGGGATTTTTGCCCATTCTTCAAGGCAAAACTGCTCCAGCTCCTTCAAGCTGGTGTTCTCAATTAGTTTGAGGTCTGGGCTTTGACTAGGCCATTCCAAGACATTTAAATGGCTCCCCTTAAACCACTCGAGTGTTGCCTTAACAGTATGCTTGGGGTTATTGTCCTGCTGGAAGGTTAACCTCCTTCCCAGTCTCAAATCTCTGGAAGACAAACAGGTATCCCTCAAGAACTTCCCTGTATTTAGCGCCATCCATCATTCTTTCAATTCTGACCAGTTTCCCAGTCCCTGTCAATGAAAAACATCTCACAGCATGATGCTGCGACCACCATGATTCACTGTGGGGATGGTGTTCTCGGGGTGATGAGAGGTGTTGGGTTTGCGCCAGACATAGCGTTTTCCTTGATGGCTAAAAAGTTAAATTTGAGTCTCATCTGACCAGAGTACCTTCTTCCATATGTTTGGGGAGTCTCCCACATGCCTTTTGGCGAACACCAAACTTGTTTGCTTATTTTTTTCTTTAAGCAATGGCTTTTTTCTGGCCAAGCCCAGCTCTGTGGAGTGAACGGCTTAAAGTGGTCCTATGGACAGATACTCTAATCTTTGCAGCTCCTTCAGGGTTATCTTTGGTCTCTTTGTTGCCTCTCTGATTCATGCCCTCCTTGCCTGGTCTGTGAGTTTTGGTGGCTGGTTTGTTGTGGTGCCATATTCTTTCCATTTTTTAATAATGGATTTAAATGGTGCTCCGTGGGATGTTCAAAGTTACTGATATTTTTTTAACCCAACCTTGATCTGTACTTCGCCACAATTTTGTCCCTGATCTGTTTGGAGAGCTCCTTAGTCTTCACGGTGCCACTTGCTTAGTGATGTTGCAGACTCTGGGGCCTTTCAGAACAGGTGTATATATATTGAGATCGTGTGACAGATCATGTGACACTTAAATAAAGTCCACCTGTGTGCAATCTAACTAATTATGTGACTTCTGAAGATAATTGGTTGCACCAGATCTTATTTAGGGGCTTCATAGAAAAGGGGGTGAATACATACAGTATGCACACACCACTTTTCTGTTTTTTTGAATTTTTTTTAAACAGGGAATTTTTTTCATTTCACTTCACCAATTTGGACTATTTTGTGTATGTCCATTACATGAAATCCAAATAAAAATCTATTTAAATTACAGGGTGTAATGCAACAAAATAGGACAAACGCCAAGGGGGATGAATACTTTTGCAAGGCACTGTATATACAGTGGGGAGAACAAGTATTTGATACACTGCCGATTTTGCAGGTTTTCCTACTTACAAAGCATGTAGAGGTCTGTCATTTTTATCATAGGTACACTTCAACTGTGAGAGACGGAATCTAAAACAAAAATCCAGAAAATCACATTGTATGATTTTTAAGTAATTAATTTGCATTTTATTGCATGACATAAGTATTTGATCACCTACCAACCAGTAAGAATTCCGGCTCTCACAGACCTGTTAGTTTTTCTTTAAGAAGCCCTCCTGTTCTCCACTCATTACCTGTATTAACTGCACCTGTTTGAACTCGTTACCTGTATAAAAGACACCTGTCCACACACTCAATCAAACAGACTCCAACCTCTCCACAATGGCCAAGACCAGAGAGCTGTGTAAGGACATCAGGGATAAATTGTAGACCTGTACAAGGCTGGGATGGGCTACAGGACAATAGGCAAGCAGCTTGGTGAGAAGGCAACAACTGTTGGCACAATTATTAGAAAATGGAAGAAGTTCAAGATGACGGTCAATCACCCTCGGTCTGGGGCTCCATGCAAGATCTCACCTCGTGGGGCATCAATGATCATGAGGAATGTGAGCGATCAGCCCAGAACTACACGGCAGGACCTGGTCAATGACCTGAAGAGAGCTGGGACCACAGTCTCAAAGAAAACCATTAGTAACACACTACGCCGTCATGGATTAAAATCCTGCAGCGCACGCAAGGTCCCCCTGCTCAAGCCAGCGCATGTCCAGGCCCGTCTGAAGTTTGCCAATGACCATCTGGATGATCCAGAGGAGGAATGGGAGAAGGTCATGTGGTCTGATGAGACAAAAATAGAGCTTTTTGCTCTAAACTCCACTCGCCGTGTTTGGAGGAATAGAAGGATGAGTACAACCCCAAGAACACCATCCCAACCGTGAAGCATGGAGGTGGAAACATCATTCTTTGGGGATGCTTTTCTGCAAAGGGGACAGGACGACTGCACCGTATTGAGGGGAGGATGGATGGGGCCATGTATCGCGAGATCTTGGCCAACAACCTCCTTCCCTCAGTAAGAGCATTGAAGATGGGTCGTGGCTGGGTCTTCCAGCATGACAACGACACGAAGCACACAGCCATGGCAACTAAGGAGTGTCTCCGTAAGAAGCATCTCAAGGTCCTGGAGTGGCCTAGCCAGTCTCCAGACCTGAACCGAATAGAAAATCTTTGGAGGGAGCTGAAAGTCCGTATTGCCCAGCGACAGCCCCGAAACCTGAAGGATCTGGAGAAGATCTGTAGGGAGGAGTGGGCCAAAATCCCTGCTGCAGTGCGTGCAAACCTAGTCAAGAACTACAGGAAACGTATGATCTCTGTAATTGCAAACAAAGGTTTCTGTACCAAATATTAAGTTCTGCTTTTCTGATGTATCAAATACTTATGTCATGCAATAAAATGCAAATTAATTACTTAAAAATCATACAATGTGATTTTCTGGATTTTTGTTTTAGATTCCGTCTCTCATAGTTGAAGTGTACCTATGATAAAAATTACAGACCTCTACATGCTTTGTAAGTAGGAAAACCTGCAAAATCGTCAGTGTATCAAATACTTGTTCTCCCCACTGTATATGGGGGATACAACCATCCCAGCTCTGCAGATTTTGCTGTGAAGAGACAGAATCATTAGACCCCTTGTTTTGGTACTACCCATATGTAGCTTGTTTTTGGTTGCAGGTTCAGGAATGGTTGAAAAAATGCAACATTTACTTGGAGCTAACTCTGCAAATAGCACTGCTGGGTGATTTGATAGTCATAGTCAATCAATCATACTCTTAGCATAGGTGTTTCTTTAACTTTAACTTACAATCTGTAGAAACTGAGAATTGAAAGGTTCAGAACTTTTGTGAAAAATCACAGCACAGTGGAAAAATATATGGCAGCTAGAAATCAAAACTGGATGGTGTTCAGAGATAGATGGGAGGGGTTGGGGTAGCTGAACGCTGGGTGTGAATACTTAAGTAAATTAGATTTCTGGATTTCATTTAATACATTTGCAAAAATCTCAAAAAACATGTTTTCACTTTGTCATTATGGGGTATTGCGTGTGGATGGGTGAGAAAAAAAATCGAATTAATTTTGAATTCAGGCTGTAATGTAACTAAATGTGGAATAAATCATGGGGCATTAATACTTATTTTTTTGTACAATCTTTTTTTACAATACATCCACATACAAATGACAACATACAGATGCTCACAAACATCCACATCATCTCTGCCCAGACCCACCTGCTCACACCCCCATCACTCTCTGCCAAATGGCCTCAAACTGCACCATTTTGTTTCTCTCCGTCGCCGGCACACTTTCAACATTTAGATAATACAGCATTTGACCTTTCCATTGCTGAAATGTGAAAAGCTATCCAAGAATTGTTCCATAGGGTTGTTAGTGAATGATATTGGTTCTTGTAGAATACGTTTCATTTTCTTCCATATTGTTACAGTGTTCTTAACTATGAAGCTGTTCATGTTCTTAGCTTTCTTCTTTGAAAATAGACAAGTGAAACAATTCTTGGTATGAAGGCACTGTATTTCCATATTGAAGCCATGCATTACTTAGAACAATGTGGACTGCAAACATGTTCAACATATTTAGCAATAGATAGGCCTAGATTTTGTTATTTTGTTTCTGTATGCTACTTAACAAACTTGTCTATATTGGAACATTGGATATAACGGTTATTTAAAGCTTTCAGGAATTTTTGCAGGATATTTGATTTGCATCAACTGATAAAAAAGGAGCCCACTAGAGTATGTAACCCCAACCAAACCTTCACTGATTTGATCTTGGTGTCTGATAAATCTAAGATTTTTTAAAAAGTGGTGTCATTCCCTTGGGGATTAGTGATCATTCTATGATTTACTGCACAAGGTAAAAAAAAGAAAAAAAAAGCTCTCACTGTCACAACACAATAACTGCGAGACCAATGAAACATGATAACAAAGATGCATTTATTGATCAATTGAGTAAAGTTAACTGGGACCCATAACTTCAATGTCTAGATATGGATAATAACTGAAAACCCTTAAAAAATTAAAAAATGTTATTTAACAAAAACACCAAAAAAAGAAACAGGTTAACTATTTCACAAAATGTTTCTTAAGCATTGTGGATACTACGGCTCCATGGAAAACTGTTAGAATTAAACAAAGAACTGAACCTTGGATGAATCAGGAAATCCTTGAGGCCAATAAATCAAGGAATACTACTTTTCAAGAATATAACAGTACCAAAGATGAAGAGCCTCTCAATAGACACATAATCCTAAGGAAGAAATCTAGTCAGATGATTGAAGATGCCAACAAAACATTTAAAAAAACTAAAATAGTGAAAATAAGAATAATACTAAGAAGTTGTGGCAGTCACTAAACAGTGATGGGCAGAAGGCAAATTGTAAAATAGTTGGTCTGGAGGTCATTGGGGAAATAACATTTGACAAGGAAGTGGTAACTGATAAATTCAAAACCTTTTTCACAACAGTTGCCACAAATTTGGTTGAGAAGCAACCTGATTGTACTGGAGTGTTTGGTTATGGTCAGGTTTGGACGCTACAGTTGTTCTCGTGAGAAAACCGATTTTCAGGATGTCTCATGGTCACCAACTCCAGCCCTTTCTCGCCACCACTAGCTACTGCACCCACAATTATCGCTGTGAAAATAGCAAACATATTTCAGACACAACCCTGGACCTGTTGCATTACTGCCAGCGCTAAGATTTATCATTGCATTAGGTTTGTTATTATAGAGTCTTTAGAATCAAAAGTCCCATTTTGTGTTTATTAAACATAAGCAAGAGTAAAATACACCATATGAAAACCACACATCAACAAGAAAAGTCAGCATGAACTTGATAAACTGCATTAATTTTCTCATAAAAGGTGTCTTGGGAAATTGTGTGAACATCATATATCCTACACAGTACAAACAATATGTAACAGACTTTTCAGGCTTATATATGCCTTTATATACAGGCTCAAAATGGCCAGAAACAAAGACCTTTCTTCTGAAACTTGTCGGTCTATTCTTGTTCTGAGAAATTAAGGCTATTCTATGTGAGAAATTGCCAAGAAACTGACGATCTCGTACAACGCTGTGTACTACTCCCTTCAAAGAACAGCGCAAACTGGCTCTAACCAGAATAGAAAGAGGAGTGGGAGGCCCCGGTGCACAACTGAGCAAGAGGACAAGTACATTAGAGTGTCTAGTTTGAGGAACAGATGCCTCACAAGTGCTCAACTGGCAGCTTCATTAAATAGTACCCGCAAAACACCAGCCTCAACGTCAATAGTGAAGAGGCAACTCCGGGATGCTGGCCTTCTAGGCAGAGTTTCAAAGAAAAAGCCATATCTCAGACAGGCCAATAAAAATAAAAGATTAAGATGGGCAAAAGAACAGACACTGGACAGAGGACCCAGAGTCGCTTCTTCACTGTTGACGTTGAGACTGGTGTTTTGCGGGTACTATTTAATGAAGCTGCCAGTTGAGGACTTGTGAGGCGTCTCTTTCTCAAACTAGACACTCTAATGTACTTGTCCTCTTGCTCAGTTGTGCACCGGGGACTCCCACTCCTCTTTCTATTCTGGTTAGAGCCAGTTTGCGCTGTTCTGTGAAGGGAGTAGTACACGGCGTTGTACGAGATCTTCAGTTTCATGGCAATTTCTCGCATGGAATAGCCTTCATTTCTCATAACAAGAATAGACTGATGAGTTTCAGAAGAAAATCCTTTGTTTCTGGCCATTTTGAGCCTGTAATCGAAACCCCAAACGCTGATGCTCCAGATACTCAACTAGTCTAAAGAATGACAGGAGTGATGGTTGCTGATAATGGGCCTCTGTATGCCTATGTAGATATTCTTTTTTAAATTTTTATCAGCCGTTTCCAGCTACAATAGTCATTTACAACATTAACAATGTCTACACTGTATTTCTGCTCAATTTGATGTTATTTTAATGGACCTAAAAAAAAAGTGCTTTTCTTTCAAAAACAAGGACATTTCTAAGTGACCCCAAACTTTTGAGCGGTAGTGTATATCACACAATGTCTGGATGCGATATTCTATCCAGGAATATTCAACACTGAAATCTGTTTCTCTCGTTATTCCAAATGATTCTGTGGATCCATTCTGCTGACAACAATGAAAATTCATCTTTGTCTTTAATGCAGGGTTTGATGTAAATGTGAGAAGCTATTGAGTGGAATGGTTTCTTTCTATGTTATAGAGTGGAATGGTTTTTCTGCTGGTGTATCCTGAGGCATCTCCTTTCTGAGAACCTCTTCCCACACTGCGTACAGGCGAACGGCCTCTCTCCTGTGTGGACCTTCATGTGCATCTTCAGGTGGTCCTGGCGGGAGAACCTCTTCTCACACTGTGGGCAGCTGTAGGGTTTCTCCCCTGTGTGGACCCTCTGGTGCCTCTTCAGGTCACCAGCCTGGACAAAGCGCATCTGACACTGGGTACAGCTGAAGCATTTCACCCCTGTGTGGACCCTCTGGTGGATCTCCACCTTCTGGGGGCAGCTGAAGCCTTTGTTACAGAACATGCAAAGGAACCGTTTCTCTTTAATATTGCCTGATGTGTCTTCCCCTCCCGGAGCCAGGGCTTTAGCCCTGTCATTTGAGTTCAATACCTGATCGAAACGGACGCTTCCATGTGAATCGGAAGGCCCCATCGACGCGGACACTGGGTCGCGATCCCTGAACGCATGTAAAGAGGAGGGGGTGGAGATATTTAGATTTGTCTCTAAGCTTCCCCTGTAATCTAAGAAATCTCTGCCCTGTGAGTGTCCCTCTACGAGGTGACTTTCTGCATTCCATGTGGGAGGAACGTCGCCCTCCACTTTCACAGTCACTTCATCTACGACGATAACCTCCCCTTTCTTATCTAGGCACCCTTCAGAGTGTACACTACTACTGTACCGGTTCCAGTCCCCTTTAGACAGATCAGTCTGTGTCTCTAAACCCAAAGGCATGTTGCCTGGGTCCATCTCTGTAGCATAAGAACAAGACGGATCATCACCGCCAATGTTTAACACATCACCATAGCTATCCCCACGGGTATGAACCATCCTGTGGCTCTGATGAAATACCGGTAAATACTCCGAGCCAGGGGCAGGAGGACAGCCCAGTCTCCCCAGGCCCTGTCTCTCTGGGTCTGATCTGTGGTCAGATCCTGTGTGTAAGAGCCTGTGTGTTACAGTTAAAGTCTCTGTGTCTGTCTCTGACTTGAGGACGGTGTTCGGCATTCCACTGACCTCCGTGATGCTGCGTTGGGTCCTGAGCGGCGCTGGGGCGGTATCCTCCGTGGCTACAGGGGGATCACCAGCTGCTCCAGTCTGGTTGTCTCTGCTGTGCCGTGGGTCCTCCTCTCCTTCAGACCTCTCCTGCTTGACCCCAGGACCTGCAGCCTCTGCATCTGCAGACTGACACAAGAGAGGACATTACTATCAGTACATGGGTTGAATTGGATAACAATGTCAAAGGGAAGTCTCAAGCTCCCCTATGGCATATAACTTAGGATGTAAATGTAAGCAAGTGAATAGCTGAGGGGAGCCTTTGAAATAAACCGTCCACATTTGATTTACAAAGTAACTGTAATTTTTTACATAACACTATTACACTAACCTCTATCATGATAACATGCTGGGTTGAGGTTCCACTCCCCTCATCAACAGTGATTGTTTGATCATCTCTCCATGTATTGTGCCCTGCTGGCTTCACAAAGTTTCTGTGGCCTCCAGTGATATGTCCTTCTCCTGAGAGAGTGATTGGGGGAAAAGAGGTGGTTAGGTTAGCTACTGTCAATGCAACAGTATATTGTACACTATAGACACTGTCTAGAATTGACAAGGATGTAAGGTAACATTTCTCATAACTTCTTGATATACGATTTATTGATTGATGTATTATGTTCCATGCATCACATTGTTTTCATCGAGTAAATAATAGGAAATGCAGTACATCAAGAACCTGGTAAGAATTTTGTTGTGGGTCATCTTTTGTATGGTGTATGGGTTACGTTGATGCCACAACAAGGAGTACTCTTGTTGATGCTGTTAATTACCTTCCACAAGTAAGATATTCACACTGTGCTGTGGGAGTTTAGTAGCAACTAGCTATACCGGTTCGTTAGTATGTGTTATAATGCTTAGCTTTGGCACAAGATGAGCAGTGCTCTAAGTTTCGTTAAACCATGAAGCAAAAGAAGACAATCACCAGACGCATGCCCACTATATATGAAATTCCCATGAACAACAGTAGCCAATAGAATTACAGGGGACGTGCCAACACTTGGTGAGCACCATATAATCCCTATGGTTTGAGGTGCAATGACTGTACAATAGCTACACTATGATATTGGCTCTTATTTGCACAAGATAGCCATGTAAATCAGGGGAATTATTGCATACTATCCAAAAACTGACCAAGACCCAAATCTGGGTAATACATCTAAGCATATGTGCAGAGGGGAAACGGGCGACAGGCCGTTGCCGCCTCGGCCTGCTAAATGTACCTCTTGCCATTCCTCTGTATCGGTCGAGGATCTTAACACTACTGGGACGACTGGCGAGTACGCGCTCTCGTATTGTCCTCTCTGCGCGCTCCCGTGACACCTTCAGTTCCAGTAGCTGTAGTTTCCTCCGCAATCCCCTGTTTTCTTTCTGGCTTTGAGTTACTTCCAAACGAAACACTGCATAGTCGTCGTCTACGAGTTTACAGATCTCTGCCACGGCTGCATTCGCTAGTACCTCCATGATGGAGGCTATTTGAGTGTGAAAACCCACACAGTTAGCCATTGTTAGCAGCTAGCTAGCTTTACCTCGATAACATCTATAAACCAAGTCTTGTATCAAACGTGAATTAAAGACTACATGGTTTAAGTATGAGTTCCAGGGTGTTAATGAACGTCTAAATAACAATAAAAAGCTGACGTGTAAATGGTTCTTGGTCTTCTTTGTTATCATGGCGTTCCACATTTGTTTGTGCATCCTGCCACCTACTGTACAGGAGGAGTGTGTGGTCGATCATGACACAAAAATAAAAAGAGGGACTTAAAAAAACATGTAATTAACACCACCCCATTTCACTACTTTGACCCCAACTGATCCTACAACAGGCTGATGGCCTGGGGAGGACATGACTAATTCAACACACCTTGACTCTTTTGCTGTAAAACCTTGTACATCCAAGTACTTCTCTGCAGCTGCCACCACAACAGCTATTTTCTGTGATTTACATGCCATTACTGTGGTACAGTTGATAACCATGACAATGAATGCTAAGAAGCCAACCTTACCAAAGCACAAATTCGTATCACTATGTATTGGCCTAGGCCTACTACTCACACTTGACCCATCATCCTCTACTCTCTTCACTGCCTCAGTGTAACAGGGTTGGTTATGTTTCCACTTGCCTCTAAAGAAAGGCCATTTCACATCCGTTACACTCACCCCCCTTTCGACCTCCTCCTTTTTCCGCAGCAACCAGTGATCCGGGTCAACAGGATCAATGTAACAGTTTAACTTTAGTCCGTCCCCTCGCCCCGACCCGGGCGTGAACCAGGGACCCTCTGCACACATCAACAACAGTCACTCACGAAGCATCATTACCCATCGCTCCACAAAAGCTGCGGCAACCAGTGATCCGGGTCAACAGCATCAATGTAACAGTTTAACTTTATGGCATCCCCTCGCCCCGACCCGGGCGCGAACCAGGGACCCTCTGCCCACATCAACAACAGTCACCCACGAAGCGTCGTTACCCATCGCTCCACAAAGGCCACGGCTCTTGCAGAGCAAGGGGAACCACTACTTCAAGGTCTCAAAGCGAGTGACGTCACCGATTGAAACGCTATTAGCGCGCACCACCGCTAACTAGCTAGCCATTTCACATCGGTTAAATCAGCATATGACACCTTCTATTCTACTCTGACCCTGGCAACCTCAACCGGTCTCTCTTGCACCGGGCACTTCTGATCCTCTGCAACATGGGCACCCCCACAATTGACACAGTTTTTTCCACCGATACTACACATTCTATTGTCCTATGCCCTCTTATCACATTTTGGAATCTCACTCCTACACACTTCTGTAATATGACCATAAGCTTGGCATCTGAAACACCTTAGTGGGTTCGGCACAAAAGCTCTCATGGGACAACTGACATATCCTAACATGACTTCATCAGGTAAAGACTGCTTCAAAACTCAAAAGGAGAGACGTGTCTTCTCAGTTTCACCACGCTTGCCACCGGGTCTGCGTCGCACCAAACGGCGGGCGTCACAGACACAGGGAATCTTCCATTTCAGTTGCTCCACTTCAACGTCACCCCAGTAATCACTCCGTTCAAGTCACAGGTCTTGTCCCGAGGCATGTGATGCGAAGCGCCCACTCCCTCTGGGCAGAAGAAAAACAGAAATCATCAGAAGTCCACTTCGAACTACCTTCACCAATTTAACAGTATCCACATACTTTTGTACCCAGCTTGAGACTACATATGGGGCAGCCAAAAGGCAGGGATCTCCTTACCCCAACAATTCCACTCTCACTGGGACAGAACCATCCTTTGCATGACCATCGGGGTGAGGCTTGGACCCTGAGGTCTTCACCACACTTGCCACCGCAGGTAATTCATCCTCACTCTCATCAGGTTCAATTCCTGAGCCATCAGACAGCAGAGTATGGTTTGTACTTGGCACCATTATTCCTCAACACACAACTTTCCACTGCACTAGGTTCTTCTTCCTCACTGTCCATAACCACATTTCTTCGTTCACCGCCCTTATGCATGCCTTCTCCCACTGTATTGTTTGCATAACATGCACTGATGGCCTTTCTCCAATACCCAACATCTGTTCCTTAGCCCAATTTATTAGTCTGTCTATCTCTGGCCTCTCCATGCTCGCCAAACGTGGGCTACTCTGCATCTGAGAGCATGGTCCGTAAGCATTCCAGTTTCCCAGAAGTGACTGGAAAATTACTGTTCTGTGACTTACTGCCTTGCTTCAATGTTCTTGGCCACGGTTCACTTCTGTTTACAATAGGATCTTATTGGTTCACATCATAGCTCAAAGGGTGTGGTTGAATGAAAAAGGTATGCACACGGTTCTTTGAAGTACATTACACATCAAATCTCCTATTCATGATCACTATATTTCAAGCTCAGACCAGACCTGTTTAGAAAGAACAGTGTGTTAGCAAGAATAGAGTAGAAAATAATATAATTACTTTATTCCAGATACATCACACAAGAAAGGTAAATATTTAATTGTCTTTTTTCTAGCCCAGGGTTACTGTCTCTCTAAAACCCAGTACTTACACATGCCTGTTTCAAATGACAAGTTAACAAAGGGTTAATGAGGGGTATGTGGTTAATTACCCTCCTGAACAGGAGTTAAAAGGATGTACACCAGTTTGAAGAGACCAGTCAGTCTGGAATGTCAAGTAAAGGTGCACATTCGTTTAATATTTCACCTCAGTCATCACAAGACCTGAAGCCTTCAGACCATTTACTGCAAACAGCTTGAGGTCAAGGACTGTTTGTAAAGATCCCATACCACAGATGATAGATCGATAAGCTTGTGAGCTCTGGGGTTTTTCATAACAGAAACAGTTAAGAGGGACTTGACTTGAGGATGTTTTGGTCATTGTTGCATTGAGGAACACAGTGACGTACATCAGTATAAATAAAGCCAACTTTGTGTGTGTGACTTGTGTGGCGACGTTTGCTACAGCCATGGGAGATTCATAACAATAATACAGATAATAACCGATATGGGAGATTAAAGTTGATACAGGGGAGGAAAAATATATATATTTAGCGGCAACTCTTGCCTACTACCTAGTGCCATGGGAGAGCTATAGGGGAAAGGTCACAGTAAGGGATGTTTTTGGACTTGATCCCCAATGAAAGCATGACCTCAGGTTACATCATCTCAGCAGACCTGGCTTGTCATAAAGGTGTTATAAAAAAAGAGAGGGAAAATTCAGAGGGTAAATATACTGAACAAAAATATAAACGCAACATGTATAGTGTTGGTTACATTTTTCATGAGCTGAAATAGAAGATCCCACAAATTTTCCATTCTCACAAAAATCTTATTTCTCTCAAATTTTGGCAACACATTTGTTTACATTCCCTGTTAATGAGCATTTCTCCTTTGCCAAGATAACCTATCCACCTGACAGGTGTGGCATATTAAGAAGCTGATTAAACAGCATTATCATTACACACAACCTTGTGTTGGGGACAATAAAAGGCTACTCTAAAATGTGCAGTTTTGTCACACAATACAATGCCACAGATGTCTCAAGTTTTTAGGGAGAGTGCAATTGGCATGCTGATTACAGGAATATCTACCAGAGCTGTTGCCAGAGAATGGAATGATCCTTCTCTACCATAAGCCGCCTCCAATGTCGGTTTAGAGAATTTGCCAGTATGTCCAACCGGCCTCACAACCACAGACCAGGTGTGCACACATCAACCCAGGATCTCCACATCCGGCTTCGTCACCTGCGGGATCATCTGAGACCAATCACCCGGACAGCTGATTAAACTGAGGAGTATTTCTGTCTGTAATAAAGCCCTTTTGTGGGGAAAAACTCATTCTGATTGGCTGGGCCTGGCTCCCAGGTGGGTGCGCCCCTGCCCAGTCATGTGAAATCCATAGGTTGGGGCCTAATTCATTAATTTAAATTGACTGATTTCCTTATATGAACTGTAACTCAGTAAAACCGTTGAAATTGTTGCATGTTTATATTTTTATTTAGTATATTATGTTCGTATGTAGTGTTGGGAATTACCAGCGACCTCTCAATACAATATTAACACGATAATTAAGTGCTGATACGATATGTATTGCGATTTTCACGATTCTATATGTCTTGGGATTCAATACTGTAATTTTATTGCGATTCGATGTTCCAAACATATTGCTCACCATGTTTCTGCTGCAGAGAGACAAGAGAGCCATGACAAAACGAGTTTTAATCAGTCATGAAAATAAGTGCTGAAAACATCTTGGCTCCATATTTAAAAAGAAGATGGACAACAAGCTATGATGGAAAAACACTGGAGTTTTGGTGCAGGTATAGCAGACTAACGCAAAAATAATATTGTGATGGTCAAAATGATTCAATATATAGTCAAAAATAATACCCTGATATGTAACTGTACCCCCCCCCCCCCATCATTAGCAAATAGTGTTAAACTTTAATAAAATGGCAGTGTTTTGGCTATGCCAGGACATTAAACAACAAGTCTGTATCATGTGACAATGTGAGCGTACCCAGATGCTCAACTGAGGAACTTAGTAAAAAAAAAAAAAAAAAAAGATCTTACCCCAGTACACTTCACATCATAACTATAATATGTCAGCTAAAGAATGGTTCTCAACTGGTTTTGCCTCAGGACCCAAATTGAACCAGATAGTTTAAGTCGTGACACAATATTCGCATCGCGAAAAATAACCGCCAAAACACAATCTGGAAAACTATTTTTAATTCTATATTGATATTAAATGTAGCAATTATATGACAAGAGAACAACATTCCCACCTTTCATTGTCAATAATTACTCACTGGTTTGAGTACACAAAATTAACGAAAATGGCACTGCTAATCGCTCTATATTAAAAATACTGTGATTAATTCATCTTCGAAGTAATTTAATCTCTGAAAAATGTAAGTTCATTATCATTTCTACACACGTTCAACCTGGTTTAAGTCATTTAAGTTGAGACTAGTATTTTTTTGTAAGACGAAAAATATACAGCATATACAGTTGAAGTCAGAAGTTTACATACACCTTAGCCAAATACATTTCAACTCAGTTTTTCACAATTCCAGACATTTAATCCAAGTAGAAATTTCCTGTCTTAGGTCAGTTAGGATCACCACTTTATTTTAAGAATGTGAAATGTCAGAATAATAGTAGAGAGAATGATTTATTTCAGCTTTTATTTATTTCATCACATTCCCAGTGGGTCAGAAGTTTACATACACTCAATTAGTATTGGTAGCATTGACTTTAAATTGTTTAACTTGGATCAAATGTTTTGGGTAGCCTTCCACAAGCTTCCCACAATAAGTTGGGTGAATTTTGGCCCATTCCTCCTGACAGTGCTGGTGTAACTGAGTCAGGTTTGTAGGCCTCCTTGCTCGCACACACCTTTTCAGTTATGCCCACACATTTTCTATCGGATTGAGGTCAGGGCTTTGTGATGGCCACTCCAATACCTTGACTTTGTTGTCCTTAAGCCATTTTGCCACAACTTTGGAAGTATGCCTGGGGTCATTGTCCACTTGGAAGACCCATTTGTGACCAAGTCTTAACTTCATGACTGATGTCTTGAGATGTTGTTTCAATATATCCACATACTTTTCCTGCCTCATGATGCCATCTATTTTGTGAAGTACACCAGTCCCTCTTGCAGCAAAGCACCCCCACAACATGATGCTGCCACCCCCGTGCTTCACTGTTGGGATGGTGTTCTTCGGCTTGCAAGCCTCCCCCTTTTTCATCCAAACATAACGATGGTCATTATGGCCAAACAGTTCTATTTTTGTTTCATCAGACCAGAGGACATTTCTCCAAAAAGTATGATCTTAGTCCCCATGTGCAGTTGCAAACCGTAGTCTGACTTTTTTATGGCGGTGTCGGAGCAGTGGCTTCTTCCTTGCTGAGCGGCCATACAGGTTATGTCGATATAGGACTCGTTTCACTGTGGATATAGATACTTTTGTACCTGTTTCCTCCAGCATCTTCACAAGGTCGTTTGCTGTTGTTCTGGGATTGATTTGCACTTTTCGCACCAAAGTACGTTCATCTCTAGGAGAGAAAGTGTCTCCTTCCTGAGCGGTATGACGGCTGCGTGGTCCTATGGTGTTTATACTTGCATACTATTGTTTGTACAGATGAACATGGTACCTTCAGGCGTTTGGAAATTGCTCCCAAGGATGAACCAGACTTGTGGAGGTCTACACATATTTTTCTGAGGTCTTGGCTGATTTCTTTTGATTTTCCCTTGATGTCAAGCAAAGAGGCACTGAGTTTGAAGGTAGGCCTTGAAATACATCCACAGGTACACCTCCAATTGACTCAAATGATGTCAATAGGCCTATCAGAAGCTTCTAAAGCCATGACATCATTTTCTGGAATTTTCCAAGCTGTTTAAAGGCACAGTCAACTTAGTGTATGTAAACTTCTGACCCACTGGAATTGTGATACAGTAAATTATAAGTGAAATAATCTGAAAACAATTTTTTGAAAAATGACTTGTGTCATGCACAAAGTAGATGTCCTAATCGACTTTCCAAAACTATAGTTTGTTAACAAGACATTTCTGGAGTGGTTGAAAAACGAGTTTTAATGACTCCAACATAAGTGTACGTAAACGTCCGACTTCAACTGTGTACATATATATATATATGTATATACATTTTTTTTACTCAGACACCTGCGACCCATGTCAAACCTCCCTGTGACCCACCAGTTGAGAATTGCTAAGCTAAAGAATGGCTCCCAGATATCCCTGGTGTACATTTCAAGCCACACTGCTACAATTGTTCCACATTGTGGACACTCCTATGTCTGATAAGGCTACTCAGGAAGGAGAAGCTCTTGTAACATCGTTTGCACTTGAATGGCCTCTCCTTGGTGTGAACGGTCTGGTGCCTCTTCACATAGTTCGACTCAGTAAAGCGCTTCCCACACGTGGGGCAGGCGTATGGCTTGTCAGCGTCTGTCCTAATACTCGGCCTCCCACGTTGTGACCCATTGACACCAGAGGAGGTAGAAGCAGGAGCCACCACCCTCAGGTGGTTAGTGTTTAAGCTCCCTCCTTGACCTCTAGCCATTGTTGGGGTGTTATTGGAATTGTGTGCTGTGTTATAGGCTAGATACCTCTTGTGGTGAACGCCCATCCTGACCCGGTCTGTATTGGTGGGGTAACCATGAGGTAACTGAGGAAAGCTAGACCCAGGTCCAGGCTTTTTATGAACCCAGTCACCAGGCATTAGACAAGATCCTGAAGGGGAAGACAGACTTCCTGATAGACTTCCACCAGGGGGGTCTCCCACTACTCTCTGTGAAGGCTGAAGCCCAGGGTGACTTGTTCTGTTCATCATGGATACTGTGA
The DNA here is from genome assembly GCF_045679555.1 of Salvelinus alpinus. Classification (NCBI taxonomy): domain Eukaryota; kingdom Metazoa; phylum Chordata; class Actinopteri; order Salmoniformes; family Salmonidae; genus Salvelinus; species Salvelinus alpinus. Next base: position 8,810,991 of record NC_092124.1, on the reverse strand, counting down.
TGTTTGAATCATAGGAACTCGAGGGTCTATCTCTATCAGCTCCAGGCCCTGATCCATCCCTGCACTGAGACTGTGGAGAGAAGGTTCTGGGCTGCAGACTGGATCCCTGACTGGAGCCTCTGTCTCTCTGATGACCACCAGGACTGAGGTGGTTCAGTCCACCTGTCCACTGGTTGTGTTCTGTGTGGTGGTGGAGTCTCTGTCCCTCGTGGTTGGGTCCTGGTTCTGACTCGGGAAGGAAGAGCGAAAGCTTCTCATCCAGGGTCCTGATCTGGGGCCAGGGTTTATGACCAGCCACCTCAGAGGTCCACTCTCTCCCGCCAGCAACACTGGATATCAGCAGGTCCTCATGGACTGCAGACTGTAAACACAAATTGAACAGAAAATTATAAAGGTTTATATAATAAACACTTTGCTGTACACACAGAAACATGATATTATAAATGTTAACACTGTGATTCAAGTACCTAACAATATGGAGCCATTGGAGTTTATTATTTATTTTTAATTTTTATATGTGTTGATTCAAGAATGAAGTACAGTATGTTTTGGTTCGACTGAGATATAGGAAACTCAGTCCATGCAATGACACAAAAATAACCAAGTCAGTCAGCACAGATTCAAGGTCCGCCAACATGGGACAGTGATGTTTTCAATTAAAATCACAGAAGTTTGGTACAGAAGCAATCTTTCCCATTGAAAGCATTTCAGCCAAGCTTGAATTCAAGCAAAAACGACACAGATAGTTAAAAATATATATAACTTGATTATAGCTCCCGTCCAAATGTTGTGAATTATGTATATATTATATATATTCATGTCATAGTCAATAGTCAACTCCACCACACTCAAGTAACTTCAAACAGTGAATGCTAGCGATGGCTAACTATGCTAACTATTCTACCAGTCTGTTTAAATTAGTGTTAGCATGCTAATAGCACACCCTGCACCCTGAAATGTATATTATTAGGGGTATGGAGTAAGTTGATAACGATATCAACAAAGTATGGGACATTTCAAATAAAAATTCCCAGCTAATGAGAAAACAGTCATAGTATTTAAAGTACGAGAATGAACAAGATTTAACAAGGCAACCTTGGTTCTAATTTGAATGGGCCCCAATGGCAGATTTTGAGCGATCTTACACCCGTCCCCAAGGGGTGGGGCATGGACAATGTGAAATGTCATTCCGTGAGGGACTACAAAATGAAGTACAGTACTTTTATTGCACAAAACGATAATAACTTTTCTCACTATGTTAACGCTTTACCTTTCCGGTAAATCTGCTACCCTCGCTGCTATGACCCCCCCCCCCCCCCCATTTAAAGTCACTTAAATCTTTTGTCTTGCCCATTCACCCTCTGAATGGCACACATACACAATCCATGTCTCAATTGTCTCAAGGCTTAAAAATCCTTATTTAACCTGTCTCATTCCCTTCAACTATACTGATTGAAGTGGATTTAACAAGTGACATCAATAAGGAATCATAGATTTCACCTGGTCAGTCTGTCATGGAAAGAGCAGGTGTACATAATGTTTTGTTGTAGTTGTCACTTTTCATCTGTGAAGCATTTTTACAAACACCGTCACCATAGCATCTCCTCTGCCTCATCATACTCATTATTTCCTCAGTTCACCTCATCCAGTTCCCTCCTACATCCAAAACCAACAGAATGAACTATAAACAAACAAACTAGTACTACATTACATGTCACTATACTCTATAAAAAGGCATTGTACACTTTCTGCTGATGTATCCTGAGTTTGATCCTCTCTGAGAAACTCTTCCAGCAGTGAGTACAAGCAAACAGCCATTATCCGTGTGGACCTTCAGGTGCATCTTCAGGCTGGACGAGAGGTAGAACAGGCCCAGCACAGGTGGCAGCCAAATAGTTTCTCCCCCATGTGCATCCTCTGGTGGATCTCCACCCGTTAAGGGAAACCTAAGGCTTTCCCACAAAACGAACACTGCCACCATTCTTATTCCCACTGTATCTGCTGATAGCGTTACAACTACTGTCATTTGTTGCAATTTAATGTTGAGGCACTGGCATTGTGTGAGGTCTGGTTTAACATTAATGTCTCTCTTGTCGCAGGTTTCATGTTTCAGTTGATAGATCCGATAGAAGGCTTGCCTGGCTTCCCAGACTCCTTACTCCAGCCAAACACTTCCACGCCCACTGACACAATTTTCTTCTCTGCAATGAGTACCTCCCCGACCCTTCACTGAATGCTAACACATTCGGGGCCGTCTGATTTGTCCAGAAACCGATGGGTTGGGCCAGAGCCAGAACACACGTGGGTAAAGCGGAGGTTTGAAAATTCTTCATTGGCTTTGATACTCTAAACACTAAACTTCAACTAAATATTGTAATAAATAATGTGGAAAGTTGAGGTGAATAAACTGCTTGGAGTAACCCTGGATTGTAAACTGTCATGGTCAAAACATGTTGATGCAACAGTAGCTAAGATGGGGAGAAGTCTGTCCATAATAAAGCGCTGCTCTGCCTTCTTAACAACACTATCATCAAGGCAGGTCCTACAGGCCATAGTTTTGTCACACCTGGACTACTTTTCAGGTGCCACAAATAGGAAAATTACAATTGGCTCACAACAGGGCAGCACGGCTGGCCCTTAAATGTACAAGGAGAGCTAACATTAATAATATGCATGTCAATCTCTCATGGCTCAAAGTAGAGGAGAGATTGACTTCATCTCTACTTGTTTTGTAAGAAGTGTTGAAATGATGAATGCACCGAGCTGTCTGTTTAAACTACTAGCAAACAGCTCGGACACCCATGCATACCACACAAGACATGCTACCAGAGACCTCTTCACAGTTCCAAAGTCCAGAACAGACTATGGGAGGCGCACAGTACTACATAGAGCCATGGCTACATGGAACTCTATTCCACATCAGGTAACGGATGCAAGCAGTAGAATCAGATTTAAAAAACAGATAAATACACCTTATGGAACAGTGAGGACTGTGAAGAGACACACAGGCACAAACACAAGCATACACATGCTAAAAGACACTCTCTACACACACGTATACATGGATTTTGTGTATTAGAAATCTGGTAGTGGAGTAGTGGCCTGAGGGCACATAATTAATGTGTTGTGAAAAGTGCTATGAAATGTAATGTCATGAAATATTTTTATTTGTATATACAGTAGCTGCCTTAAAGGAAAGGTTCACCCATTTTGAATGTTATACTGTTTTTGTGCATCTCTGAGTGATGTTCTCGCGATTCCCTGGGCCATGTCATGTTTTCATGTGTATCTGAGTTATTGTCATTCAAGCAGGCAGAAATCTGTCCGGTATGACGTAGTGCTGTGATAAAGTCTCTCTCACCACACTGGAAGTTAATAGGAATACGACTTTAAGATCGCGAACACGTCTATCATACATGTCAGATTTCAATTCTGGCCGATGTCATAACTCGGGTGGATGTCTTCTCTCGAATGAGCCATTGAACATATTTTAGCGATATTCCTACCTCGAGAAATTTGTAATTTAACGGAGGGCCTAGCACATTTTTCCTATTTGTCTGCCTCTTTAGTCCAGGGTGCATTGCATGGTGCCGTTGACAGAGATGTTACAGAAAGGAGATCGGAATCCAATGAATGAAGCAACGTATAACGCCTCACCCATCAGACTGTCGACCAATCGCATTTATGTCGTCATACTGCGTCACAAGGTTGCTAAGCTAATCGTCACGCAATCCCTTCTCAAAGTCAGTGTATATGTCAAGAAACATGCCTATTTTTCTCTAAAGTACATAATGTCACAATTCCAAAGCTATACGATGTTACAGATAGCAAGTTAGTTATCTCAGAAAATATTTGTAACGTTGTACTTCTTGTTGACAAAATTTGTGCTAATGTTGGGTTTTTGAATTGCCCAGAATGCACCGTGCGGCCCAATGACATAGCATGGGCAATGTTTCCCATCTCCTCAAAAGTATATCTGCCGTTGCGAATGTTAGACTCCACTCTGTGAGGCACAATCTGCAGGTTGAATGTGGTGATATTGATACTGCAGTTTGTTTAGGCGATTTTACAGCTAACTAGCTACGTTACATGCTGATATTATATTTGTTATTCCTGTTTTCTAGCTTGCTAGCTAGCCAGCCAGCCAATATAAAGAGCATTGCATTGTGTAGCCGACTTGAGTGGCAACAGATTTCCACAACGATTTCCTTCAAAAATACAAATACAAAATACTTTGATTGGCTAGAGACGATACAATCGCTGATGACTTTGTTTTGGACAATGCGCCTCGTCACCACAAACGACTTCAATGATGGGAGTCTCAGACTAAAGTATGTAGCGAATGACAAAGAAGCAAAATCATTTGGTGTGAGTCATCAGGCTAATAGCAGGCAGGCTAAAGGCAGCACCTGTTAGGGGGTTAACCTGATGTGCCATCAGTCTCTGTGAATCACAATTATAGGAGCATCACTAGCCGAGTCTGTGTCTGTTCTTTCCAATCGCATACGGACACCTCCCCGTCCCTGGAGACCAAATCTACACCTCGCCCTGGTCTCAGCCAGTCTGTTGACATGGAGATGTTGTTTTGTGTTTGACTGTCTGCTTCTGGTTGTGGTTAACAGTGTTGTTCCCCAGCCCAGAGTTGAGGACAATTTCCCTTCCACTGACCTCCGCTATGTCGCCTCTGGTCCTGGCCTGCTCGGTGACGCCGTCCCCAGGGACCTTGGCTGCAACAGTCTGGGAATCCAAGATGGCCGCCCAGTCTCTTCTGTTAGCCTCCAGCCAACCACCTGCAGGAAGAGGTTACAAAATAAACTTTACAAACATGGCAGAGAACTCTACATATGGAGTTTGAGTCCATTACCTGGTCAAGTTCAAACATTATGTTTGTTTTAGTATATAAACATAAGTTGTATTTATTTCATTTTATGCAGGTGAATATTTTCCTATTGATGCATATATATACACATTGTGTATATATATGTTCTCTATATGTATTTCTCCCTTACCTTGATCCCACATCTTTAGTCCACTCTCTGGTCTGTCCTCTATTGTCTCCACTTTGAGCAGCTGCAGATCAGGCTTCCCATCCTCCATGTCTACTGACTGTAAGAGATACAGAGTGAGAGGATGTTGGATCAAGAAATCTGATATGAGCACACTGCTATGGAGCATCTTCTGATTGGGCAATGAGGGATTACCATGAGTACTATGCAAACATTGTCATTGATTTGATTACTTGACACTCTTTAAAAGGATAGATCGGGATTTTGGCAACTAGCTTTGCTAACTAGCTTAGCGCAAAGAATGGAAGTCTGCAGTTACACCTAATCCAGTTTTTGTGCTAAAATAGTTAGCACTGGCGCGTGAAATTACCTCTAACTTCCTGTATACTGGACGCAGAGACGTAAAAATGGTATCCACAAGTTCATCTGACTTATCCCTTTAATGGTTTGATAATTCAAAGGCATGGTCCCAGACTTAAGACAGCTTAATCAAGACCTGGGCCCGTATCTACAAAGTGTCTTGGAGTAGGAGTGCTGATATAGGATCTGTCCATGCAATCTTATTTATTATGAACTAAGGTCAGCACTCCTACTCTGAGATACTCTGAGTAAAAGTGCTGATTGAGGATCAGGTCTTTTTCATTATGATCTAAAAAGGCAAAACTGATCCTAGATCAGCACCTCTACTGTAAGAGGCTTTGTGGATACAGGCCCTGACCTAATACCAGTCAGACAGTAGTTCATAGTGGGCTCACCTCAGTGAGACTGTGTGTGTTCCTGTGCTGCTCAGCTGGTTCCTCTGTGGGTTCAGGAGGAGGTGTAGTCTGGTTGTCCTCCATGACCATGGTCTCCTCAGGGTTACCCAGACCCTCCTCAAACCCCTCCTCCTTCACCAGCAGCACCTCTGGACCCTCCTCCTCCTGGAAAAGAGAGGTGTTACAGATTACACAGACATACACTCCCTCAGGTAGGTATACACACAGATAATAAACACACTTTCAACATGGAGTGTTTACCCATCCCCACTAGGTTTGAGTCCTATACTGTAGTTACAGAATGACTTCATTGTTGTTAAACCCATCATGGTGGAAATAAATAGGTTGTTGTGGGTAAAAACAAGTCAGCAATGATAAGTCAAAAGTCATCATCAGACAAACCTGACAAAACTATTTTGACGTGTACAGTATGTGTTTGTTAGTGTGTGGGTATGTATAGGTATATTTAGTAAGTGTATATTTGTTATAAAGTGCTGTTGTGTGTATGCAGTATAGGGTGAGCTCAGATCTAATGTACAGTTAATTCAGAAAGTATTCAGACCGCTTGACTTTGTCTACATTTTGTTACATTACAGATTTATTCTAAAATGTTTTAATCTACAATCTTCAATCTACACACAATACCCCATAATGACAAAGCAAAAACATGTTTTTAGACATTTTTGCAAATGTATTAAACATTTTAAAAAATATCACATTTACATTAGTATTCAGACCCTTTACTCAATACTTTGTTGAAGCATTTTTGCCAGCCTCGAGTCTTCTTGGGTATGACGCTGCAAGCTTGGCACACCTGTATTTGGGGAGTTTCTCTCATTCTTCTCTGCAGATCCTCTCAAGCTCTGTCAGTTTGGATGGGGAGCATCGCTGAAAAGCTATTTTCAGGTCTTTCCAGGGATGTTCGATCGGGTTCAAGTCCGGGCTCTAGCTGGGCCACTCAAGGACATTCAGAGACTTGTCCCAAAGCCACTCCTGTGTTGTGCTTAGGGTCGTTGTCCGGTTGGAAGGTGAACCTTCGCCCCCAGTCTAAGGTCCTGAGCGGTCTGGAGCAGGTTTTCATCAAGGATCTCTTTACTTTGCTTTTGTTCATCTTTCCCTCGATCCTGATAAGTCTCCCAGTCCCTGCCTCTGATAAACATCCCCACAGCATGATGCTGCCACCACCATGCTTCACCGTAGGGATGGTGCCAGGTTTCCGCAAAACTTGATGCTTGGCATTCAGGCTAAAGAGTTCCATCTTGGTTTCAACAGACCAAAGAATCTTGTTTCTCATGGTCTGAGACTCCTTTAGGTGCATTTTGGCAAACTCCAAACAGGCTGTCATGTACATTTTACTGAGGAGTGGCTTCCGTCTGGCCACTCTACTATAAAATGCATGATTGGTGGAGTGCTGCAGAGATGTATGTCCTTCTGGAAGGTTCTCCCATCTCCACAGACAAACTCTGGACCTCTGTCAGAGTGACCATCAGGTTCTTGGTCACCTCCCTGACCAAGGCCCTTCTCCCCCGATTGCTCAGCTTGGCCAGGCGGCCAGCTCTAGGAAGAGTCTTGGTGGTTCCAAACTTCTTCCATTTAGGAATGATGAAGGCCACTGTGTTCTTGGGGACCTTCAATCCTGCAGAAATTTTTTGGTACCCTTCCCCAGATCTGTGCCTCGACACAATCCTGTCTCTGAGCTTTACGGACAATTCCTTCTACCTCATGGCTTGGTTTATGCTCTGACATGAACTGTCACCTGTGAGACCTTATATAGAAAGGTGTGTGCCTTTCCAAATCATGTTGAATCAATTGAATTTACCACAGGTGGACTCCAATCAAGTTGTTGAAACCTCTCAAGGATGAGGAAACAGTGGAAACAGGATGCAACTGAGCTCAATTTCGGGTCTCATAGCAAAGGGTCTGAATACTTATGTAAATTAGGTATTTTTTTCTTCTTCTAAAAACCTGTTTCCACTTTGTCCTTATGGGGTAGATGAAGGGGAAAAAATTATTTAAAACATTTTAGAATAAGGCTGTAAAGTAACAATGTGGAAAAGTCAAGGGGTCTGAATACTTTCCGAATGCACTGTATATTAAAGGGAATTTCAATGAAAGTCTTAGAATAAAAAGTCCCATTTTGTGTTTATTAAACAAACGAGTTTTAAATACACCATATGAAAACCACACATACAATGTCTCAACTAAAAAGCAGCATGAACTTGATAAACTGCATACATTTTCTCTTTAAAAAGAGTCTTTGGGAAATAATTAAGTAGTTGAATGGAAGTAATGAAATAGGCATTTGTGAACAACATATAGCCTACACAGTACAAACACAATAAGTAACAGACTTGTTAAGCTTATATATCACACAATGTCTGGATGAAAAATTTTACCCGGGAATATTCAACACTGAAATCTGTTACTCTCATTATTTCAAATGCATCTGTGGATCTTTTCTACTGACAACAATTAAAATTAATCTTTGTCTATAATGCAGGGTTTGTCAAAACGTCAGAAAAGATCGAGTGGAATGTTTACTTCCTATGTTATAGAGTGGAATGGTGTTTCTGCTGATGCAATATTCTACCAAGGAATATTCAACACTGAAATCTGTTACTCTCGTTATTACAAATGCATCTGTGGGTCTTTTCTGCAGAAAACAAAGAAAATTCAATTTTCCTTTAAATACAGCGTTTGATCTAAAGGTCATAAGCTATGTTATAGAGTGGAATGGTTTTTCTGCTGGTGTATTCTAAGGTAGCTCCTTTCTGAGAACCTCTACCTGCAGTGCGTTCAGGCGAACGGCCTCTCTCCCGTGTGGATCTTCAAGTGCATCTTCAAATGGTGGTGGCGAGAGAACCTCTTCTCACACTGGGGGCAGCTGTAAGGTTTCTCCCCTGTGTGGACCCTCTGATGCCTCTTCAGGTCACCAGCCTGGGTGAAGCGCATGTGACACTGGGTACAGCTGTAGGGTTTCTCCCCTGTGTGGACCCTCTGGTGGATCTCAACCTTCTGGGAGCAGCTGAAGCCTTTGTTACAGAACATGCAGAGGAACCGTTTTTCTTTACTACCGCCTGATATTGCTCCCCTTCCCTGGGCCTGGGCTCTAGCCCTGTCATTTGAGTTCAATACCTGATCGAAAAGGATGCGGCCGTCTGAATCGGGAGGTGCCATTGACGCAGACACTGAGTTGCGATCCCTGAATGCGTGTAAAGGGGAGTGGGTTGCAACATTTAGATTTGTCTCTAAGCTTTCCCTGTAGTCTAAGAAGTCATTGGTGTTGCCCTGTGAGTGTCCTTCAAAAAAGTGAGTTTCGTCTGCATTCCATGTCAGAGATGTGTCGCCCTCCACTTTCACAGTCACCTCATCTACGACTATAACCTCCCCTTTCTTATCTAGGCACCCTTCAGAGTATACACTACTACTATACCGGTTCCAGTCCCCTCTAGACAGATCAATCTGTCTCTCTAAACCCAAGGATATGTTGCCAGGGACCATCTCTGTAGTGTAAGAATAAGACGGATCACCACCACCAGTGTCTAATGTTTCACCATCCCCACGGGAATGAACAGGCCTCTGGCTCTGGCTAAATACCGGTAAATACTCTGAGCTGGGAGCAGGAGGACAGTCCAGTGGCCCCAGCCCCAGTCTCTCTGGATCTGATAATTGGTCAGATCCTGTGTGTAAGAGCCTTTGTGTTACAATTAAAGTCTTGGTGTCTGTCTCTGACTTGAGGACGGTGTCCGGCCTTCCACTGACCTCCGTGATGCTGCGTCGGTTTCTTGGCTCGTGAGCAGCGGCAGCGGGGTCCTCTGTGGCTTCATAGGGCACTCCAGCTGCTCCAGTCTGGATGTCTCTGCTGTGCCGTGGGTTCTCCTCTCCTTCAGATCTCTCCTGCTCGACCTCAGAACCTGCAGCCTCTGCAGACTCTGCATCTGCAGACTGACACAAAAAGAGAGGAGGTTATTACCGGTAAATGAGTGGAATTGGATAACAATGTCGTAGGGAAGTCTCCCCTATGGCAGATAAATTAGGATGTACATGTAAGCAAGTGAATAGCGGAGGGGAGCCTTTCTGAAACTGGTCACATTTGATGTACTGTCATTTTAATTACACATACCTCTATTATGATAATGTGCTGGGTTGAGGTTCCACTCCCTTCATCTACAGCTACGGGTTGGTCATTTCTCCATGTATTGTGGCCCACTGGCTTCACAAAGTTCCTGTGGCCTCCAGTGAGATGTCCTTCGCCTGAGAGAGTGATTGGGTATAAAGAGGTCGTTAGCTTGTGTGCTCAACGCTATATTGACTGTTGTACACTATTGACAGTTTTGACACAGTCTAGAATTGGCAAGGATGTAAAGCAACACTTCTCATAACTTCTTGCAAGATAACTAAGTAATTTGTGAAATTATTGCATACTATCCAAACACATGTGGGAAGGGAACGTGGCAAAATGTACCTCTTGCCATTCCTCTGTATCGGTCGAGGACCTTTACACTACTGGGGAGGGCGCGCTCTCGCATTGTCTTCTCTGCGCGCTCCCGTGCCACCTTCAGTTCAAGTAGCTGTAGTTTCCTCCGTATTACCCTGTTTTCTTTCTGGCTTTGAGTTATTTCCAAACGAAACACTGCATAGTCGTCGTCTACGAGTTTACAGATCTCTGACACGGCTGCATTCGCTAGCACCTCCATGATGGAGGCTATTTGAGTGTGAAAAACCATACAGTTAGCCATTATTAGCAGCTAGCTAGCGTCAGCTAGATAACGTCTATCAACTAAGCCCTGTCTCCAACGAGAATTAAAGACTACTTGGGGTAAGTATCTGATGCTTAGGAGTTCAATTAGTCATATTTGTAGTTCCATTATGTTAATAAATGTCTAAATAACAACAATAAAAACACTAACGTGAAAGTTGTTCTCGGTCACTGTTTACTTCCTTTTTAGAGTGAAGAGAAAGGATTTCATTGGTTGGCGTCATGGCGCGTGATTAAATGAAAAAAGGAGTGCTCTGAGTCGCTCTTTGAAATATGCTATTGCTAGCTGCAACTTAATTTAAAAAATACAAATTAATAAAAAAAATTCACAGCCATATTGTATCCACCACTGAAATATACAAATTAACAACAAATCACGACGTTTCATGATCAGTATCCGTTACACTCAGAACAGACTTGTTTAGAAAGAACCAGCAGTTAGCTATAGTATCTATATATATAGTACCAGTCAAAAGTTTGGACACACGTACTCATTCCAGCTTTTTCTTTATTTTTACTAGTTCTACATTGTAGAATAATAGTGAACACATCAAAACTATGAAATAACACAAATGGAATCATTTAGTAACCAAAAAGTGTTGAACAAATCAAAATATATTTTATATTTGAGATTCTTCAAAGTTGCCACGCTTTGCCTTGATGACAGCTTTGCACACTCTTGGCATTCTCTCAACCAGCTTCATGAGGAATGCTTTTCCAACAGTCCTGGACTCTGCGGTCCAACTCATCCCAAACCATCTCAATTGGTTTGAGGTCGGGTGATGTGGAGGCCAGGTCATCTGATGCAGCACTCCATCACTCTCCTTCTTGGTAAAATAGCCCTTACACAGCCTGGAGGTGTGTTTTGGGTCATTGTCCTGTTGAAAAGCAAATGATAGTGGGACTAAGCATAAACCAGATGGGATGGCATATCTCTGCAGAATGCTGTGGTAGCCATGCTGGTTTAGTGTGCCTCGAATTCTAAATAAATCAGACAGTGTCACCAGCAAAGCCCCCCCACACCATCACACCACCTCCTCCATGCTGCACGGTGGGAACTACACATGCGGAGATAACTCTGAGTCTTTCTTACCTGTGGCGGTCCTCATGAGAGCCAGTTTCATCATAGAGCCTGATGTCTTTTGTTGTTGACTGCATTAGATTTTTAATTTTTTTAAGTTCTTGAAATTTTCCCAGATTGACTGACCTTCATGTCTTAAAATAATGATGATGTGTTGTTTTTCTTTGCTTATTTGAGCTGTTCTTGACATAATATGGACTTGGTCTTTTACCAAATAGGGCTATCTTCTGTATACCACCCCTACCTTGTCACAACACAACTGATTGGCTCAAACGCATTAAGAAGGAAATAAATTCCACAAATGAGCTTTTTACAAGCCACACCTGTTAATTGAAATGCATTTCAGGTAAAGCTGGTTGAGAGAATGCCAAGAGTATGCAAAGCTGTCATCAAGGCAAAGGGTGGCTACTTTGAATAATCTCAAATATAAAATATATTTTGATTTGTTTAACACTTTTTGGGTTACTACATGATTCCATATGTGTTATTTCATAGTTTTGATGTCTTCACTATTATTCTACAATGGTAGAAAATGGCAAAATATTAAGAAAAACCCTTGAATGAGTAGGTGTCCAAACTTTGACTGGTACTAAACTTAGAAAAAAAAGAAACGTCCTCTCACTGTCAACTGTGTTTATTTTCAGCAAACATAACATGTGTACATATTTTTATGAACATAACAAGATTCAACAACTGAGACATAAACTGAACAAGTTCCACAGACATGTGACTAACAGAAATGGAATAATGTGTCCCTGAACAAAGGGGGGGGGGGTCAAAATAGAAAGTAACAGTCAGTATCTGGTGTGGCCACCAGCTGCATTAAGTACTGCAGTGCATCTCCTCTTCATGGACTGCACCAGATTAGCCAGTTCTTGCTGTGAGATGTTACCCCACTCTTCCACCAAGGCACCTGCAAGTTCCCAGACATTTCTGGGGGGAATGGCCCTAGCCCTCACGCTCAGATCAAACAGGTCCCAGACGTGCTCAATGGGATTGAGATCCGGGCTCTCCGCTGGCAGAACACTGACATTCCTGTCTTGCAGGAAATCACGCACAGAACAAGCAGTATGGCTGGTGGCATTGTCATGCTGGAGGGTCATGTCAGGATGAGCCTGCAGGAACCGTACCACATGAGGGAGGAGGATGTCTTCCCTGTAACGCACATCGTTGAGATTGCCTGCAATGACAACAAGCTCAGTCCGATGATGCTGTGACACACTGCCCCAGACCACGACGGACCCTCCACCTCCAAATTGATCCCACTCCAGAGTACTGGCCTCGGTGTAACGCTCATTCCTTCGACGATAAACGCGAATCCGACCATCACCCCTGATGAGACAAAACCGTGACTCGTCAGTGAAGAGCACTTTTTGCCAGTCCTGTCTGGTCCAGCGACGATGGGTTTGTGCCCATATGCGACGTTGTTGCCAGTGATGTCTGGTGAGGACCTGCCTTACAACAGACCTACAAGTCATCAGTCCAGCCTCTCTCAGCCTATAGCGGACAGTCTGAGCACTGATTAAGGGATTGTGCGTTCCTGGTGTTAGTCGGCAATTGTTGTTGCCATCCTGTACCTGTCTCGTAGGTGTGATGTTCGGATGTACCGATCCTGTGCAGGTGTTGTTACATGTGGTCTGCCACTGCGACGATGATCAGCTGTCCGTCCTGTCTCCCTGTAGCGCTGTCTTAGGCGTCTCACAGTACGGACATGGCAATTTATTCCCCTGGCCACATCTGCAGTCCTCATGCCTCCTTGCAGCATGCCTAAGGCACGTTCACGCAGATGAACAGGGACCCTGGGCATCTTTCTTTTGGTGTTTATCAGAGTCAGTAGAAAGGCCTCTTTAGTGTCCTAAGTTTTCAGAACTGTGACCTTAATTGCCTACCGTCTGTAAGCTGTTAGTGTGTTAACGACCATTCCACAGGTGCATGTTCATTAATTGTTTATGGTTCATTGAACAAGCATGGGAAACAGTGTTTAAACCCTTTACAATGAAGATCTGTGAAGTTATTTGGATTTTTACGAATTATCTTTGAAAGAAAGGGTCCTGAAAAAGATATGTTTCTTTTTTTGCTGAGTTTATATATATATATATATATATACAGTGGGGAGAACAAGTATTTGAGACACTGCCGATTTTGCAGGTTTTCCTACTTACAAAGTATGTAGAGGTCTGTAATTTTTATCATAGGTACACTTCAACTGTGAGAGACGGAATCTAAAACAAAAATCCAGAAAATCACATTGTATGATTTTAAGTAATTCATTTGCATTTTATTGCATGACATAAATATTTAAACACCTACCAACCAGTAAGAATTCCGGCTCTCACAGACCTGTTAGTTTTTCTTTAAGAAGCCCTCCTGTTGTCCACTCATTACCTGTATTAACTGCACCTGTTTGAACTCGTTACCTGTATAAAAGACACCTGTCCACACACTCAATCAAACAGACTCCAACCTCTCCACAATGGCCAAGACCAGAGAGCTGTGTAAGGACATCAGGGATAAAATTGTAGACCTGCACAAGGCTGGGATGGGCTACAGGACAATAGGCAAGCAGCTTGATGAGAAGGCAACAACTGTTGGCGCAATTATTAGAAAATGGAAGAAGTTCAAGATGACGGTTAATCATCCTCGGTCTGGGGCTCCATGCAAGATCTCACCTCGTGGGGCATCAATGATCATGAGGAAGGTGAGGGATCAGCCCAGAACTACACGGCAGGACCTGGTCAATGACCTGAAGAGAGCTGGGACCACAGTCTCGAAGAAAACCATTAGCAACACACTACGCCATCACGGATTAAAATCCTGCAGCGCACGCAAGGTTCCCCTGCTCAAGCCAGCGCATGTCCAGGCCCGTCTGAAGTTTGCCAATGACCATCTGGATGATCCAGAGGAGGAATGGGAGAAGGTCATGTGGTCTGATGAGACAAAAATAGAGCTTTTTGGTCTAAACTCCACTCGCCGTGTTTGGAGGAAGAAGAAGGATGAGTACAACCCCAAGAACACCATCCCAACCGTGAAGCATGGAGGTGGAAAAATCATTCTTTGGGGATGCTTTTCTGCAAAGGGGACAGGACGACTGCACCGTATTGAGGGGAGGATGGATGGGGCCATGTATCGCGAGATCTTGGCCAACAACCTCCTTCCCTCAGTAAGAGCATTGAAGATGGGTCGTGGCTGGGTCTTCCAGCATGACAACGACCCGAAACACACAGCCAGGGCAACTAAGGAGTGGCTCCGTAAGAAGCATCTCAAGGTCCTGGAGTGGCCTAGCCAGTCTCCAGACCTGAACCGAATAGAAAATCTTTGGAGGGAGCTGAAAATCCGTATTGCCCAGCGACAGCCCCGGAACCTGAAGGATCTGGAGACGGTCTGTATGGAGGAGTGGGCCAAAATCCCTGCTGCAGTGTGTGCAAACCTGGTCAAGAACTACAGGAAACATATTATCTCTGTAATTGCAAACAAAGGTCTCTGTACCAAATTTTAAGTTCTGCTTTTCTGATGTATCAAATACTTATGTCATGCAATAAAATGCAAATTAATTACTTAAAAATCATACAATGTGATTTTCTGGATTTTTGTTTTATATTCCATCTCTCACATTTGAAGTGTACCTATGATAGAAATTACAGAACTCTACATGCTTTGTAAGTAGGAAAACCTGCAAAATCGGCAGTGTATCAAATACTTGTTCTCCCCACTGTATATATATATATATATATATATATATATATATATATATAATCACATCTGATTCTCTGGTAAGATTCAAAGGTCACTGCATCTCATCCAGAATCATCTCTACAGGATCACAATAAGGCTCTGTCATCTCGCCTGTGTTATTCACCCTGAACACCGATGACTGTAGGAGCTCAGGCCCAGAGATGATGTTCATTAAGTACTCGGATGACCATAATTATGGACACAGCAGGCAACTCAGACAGACAGGCATCTCCAGGCTGAAATTGACAGGTTTTCACTGTGGTGTAGCCAGAACTACCTGGGCTGGACCTCAATGCAACCAAAACCGAAGACCTGGTCATTGACTAGAGAAGAGACCAACCTACTTTCCCAGCGCTGGAGATGAATGTACAGATCATTGCGCGAGTGGAGTACAACAAATATCTAAGAAATATAATTGACAACAAGATCTTTCAAAAGAAACACTGGACGGATCACTCAAAATGTCAACAACGCCTGTTCTTTCTAAGGAAATTGAGGAAGTTGAATGTACACCAATCAATTCTCCAAGCATTTTAAGAATGCTTTATAGAATCCATTTTAGCCTTTAATATTGTGGGGTATTTTGGTGCTATATCGAACACGTCAGAAGCCATTGACCCACAGGGTAATAGGAATCAGTGGGAAGGTCATCAGAGAAAGTCAGGAAACCCTTAGTGACATTTACAAAAAACGAGTGAGGAGGAAGAGGGAACAAATAGCCTTTGACATAACACACTCACTAAATGACCATTATAAATTGGGTGGTTCGAGCCCTGAATGCTGATTGGCTGAAAGTCATGATATATCAGACCGTATACCGTGGGTATGACAAAACATTACTTCTTACTGTTCTAATTACGTTGGTAAGCAGCTTATAATAGCAATAAGACACCTCAGGGGTTTGTGGTATATGGCCAATATACCACGGCTTATGGCTGTATCAAGGCAGTCTGCGTTGCGTCGTGCCTAAGAACAGCCCTTAGCCGTGATATATTGGCCATGTACCACACCCCCTCTGGCCTTATTGCTTAAGTATAGCCCCCTACCCTCCGGGCGCAGTTATAGAGAGCTAAGAGAGCATCTTCTAGTTTTGTGCCAACATCCATCAAACTCTTGAAGTTATTATTAGTATATATATATGTGTATGTTCCCTGTGATTGCATAGAATGATTAAAATCCTTTATACTGTATCCAACATGTTTTTGTGTTCTATGTTGTTATGTGTCTTGTATGTACAATTAGTCACCACATATTAAGTTTCCTTCCAGGAAATACGCTATTTTAATTGAATAGAATGACTTTATTTCATCTACATCACCTCAGTAATGTAAATATTCAACGGTCCTTGTGTTAGCCTAGGTTTACGGTCTCTCTAAAAACAGTTATTTACACAAGCCTGTTTTAAATGACTTCATTAATGAGGGGTATGTGGTTAATTACTCTCCTAAACAGAAGTTAAAAGGATGTACCCTCTGACCCAGTTTGTAGAGACCAGTCAGTCTGAAATATCAAGGACAGGGCAACATTCATTCATGTTTAATATTTCACCCTAGTCATCGCAAGGCCTGAATCCTTCGGAGCCCTATACTATGAATCAGGTTTGAGGAGTTAGTAAGGTAACTTTTGTCAACTCAGAGTTCAACTCGGGATAACTGGAAAAACAGGAAAGTGGCTCACCTTTAGCCAGGTTAATTTCAATGTCAACGAATCTTTCAAAACTTGCCGACCAATGAAATCCGATACACTCCCTCTCACAAAGATTGTGCCACCATCCCCTTCATTTGAGGAAGGCAACTGATTAAATATTTTATTAATCAAATGTGTGTGTAAAAAAAATATACTGGACAAAAATATAAATTCAACGTGTAAAATGTTGGTCCCATGTTTCATGAGCTGAAATAAAAGATTCCAGACATTTTACATACGCACAAAAAGCTTATTTCTTTCAAATTCTGTGGACAAATTTGTGTACATCCCTGTTAGTGAGAAATTTGAATGCACAGAGTAACCGTGACGAGATCCTGATCATTGTTGTGCCATTCATCCACTGCCATCACCTCATGTTGCAGCATGAGAATGCACGGCCAAGTCACAAAGATTCGTACACAATTTCTGGAAACTGAAAATGTCCTAGTTCTTCCATGGCCTGCATACTCACCAGATGTCACCCATTGAGCATGTTTGGGATGCTCTGGATTGACATGTGCGAAAGTGTGTTCCAGTTCCCACCACTATCCAGCAACTTTGCACAGCCATTGAAGAGTGGGACAACATTTCACAGGCCACAATCAACAGCCTGATCAACTCTATGTGATGGAGATGTGTCACACTGCATGAGGCAAATTGTGGTCACACCAGATACTGACTGGTTCTGATCCATGCCCCTACGTTTTTGTTGTTGAAAGATATGTGACCAACAGATGCATATTTGTATTCCCAGTCATGTGAAATCCATAGATTAGGGCCTAATGAATTTATTTCAATTGACTGATTTCCTTATATGAACTGTAACTCAGTAAAATCTTTGAAATTGTTGAATGTTGTGTATATATTTTTTGTATAGTGTAGTATGTAGTTATTTCTGTTGGTTTTAGACGTAGAAGGGAACTCTTTAAGGTGAAATAAGGAAATAATGAGTATGATGAGGTAGAGTAGATGATATGGTAATCGTTGCTGTGATGGTGTATGCAAAAATGCTTCTGTATCTAGGTGTCCATCCAAAATTGGCGAAAGATTTTCATGCAAATATACAAAAATCGGCATAAAGACAATATGCGACTTTGCGAAAATCTGGGTTAGTCTACAATACATGATGAGATTATTATGGATAAGAGTGAAAATATTTTTTTGTCATATGGCAGTGTCATGACTTGCCCTTTTCGGTGAGGATCACAGGTGCCAGATCCCCCCCCCCCCCTCTATCCCTACCTCCCTCAGAGCGGGAGAGGGGTGAAGTTGGCCGTTTTATGATGGTCGTAAATACCTGCAGGAACTCTTTCTCCCACACAATGAAAGGGAAGTGAAAAATCCCTTCGTTACAACAGAGAAAAATGTTCTAGTACTGTGACATCAAAGGGTTCAAAGGGTTGAATAATGAAACAATATTTCTGTAATCCAAACAGTTGGAATGGTCCGTGGCTACTTAAAGAATAATCCTGTTTAATTTGTTACTAATTTGTGATGTAACTAAGAACAGTATAACAACATAACTGTATCTCTGAATGTGTATATTTCCCAGTTGTCAGGTTCACATCCAAATGTTGGGGAACTTATATGATTAAATATGAAACTATTTGTGAGAAGATGAAATGTGTTAGCCTTCTAAATGAGATAATTGTTTTTCATATAAAGTCTTAACCAGTCAGTGACCACACCCACGTGAGCACAGACATTATGTCAGCGTCATGGAACGCCCCCTTTTCCCAGAGTGCATAAAACCCACTTCTAGCGAAATTAACATTAGACCAGCGGGACCGACAGCGTGAGCTGGAAGGTACGAAATGGTTAGACACTCCGAAAACTTTCAACAGAGAAGAAGAAAATCTCTATAGACCAGAGAGCATGGAGCTGTAGCTACATGTTGAAATGGTTAGCAATTTAAATAGCTACCACTCTATAGACCAGTTACGTGCAGCACAAGCTGAATACGTTATAAATGGTTAAGAAATCTACAAAACTAAAGACTACACATTCACAGTCTGCAGCTGTATATGTAAAATAGTCTAGGAAACTTGACCGAAGACGAGAGAAGAACATTTCCCTATCAAACGACCATTGGTACGTCTGATGTATCCATTATAACAGACACTCCAATAAATCTGAGAAGCTCCAACTACACAAAACATTGTGACTTTTGGGGAACACAACCAGAGACTTCTGACAAATTACTCTCCACAGAAAATGGACCGAGCAATTTCAACAGAGAGAGACGACAAGACATACAAGCGTAAATATGTACATTGCAATTATTTTCGAATGAGCGGCCATTTATGTGCAAAGTATTAGCATTTCCAAGAGCATAGTTATCAACTGTATGTAGTGGGTCCATTCTGTCTTTCCCACTCTTTATCTGTCCACACCCCTTTCCATTGTCTACCAAGCCGTCATATCGGTTTAGTCCACTAGTGACTTTTCATTGCATTTTGTAGTAATCAATGTGTAAGCTATTCTGTTTGTGTTTATGTAATTCTGTGTGATTAGTTAGTTAGAAAATAAATATTTTAGCCAATTTGTATATCGCTGATTCATCATTTATGCTAGGGTTTATGCAGATATCCAAGGATTTTGCAACATTCAGAATGAGACTGATAGAAGGTAACAATTAATGAATGACTGATTGATGACTGAAATGTAAGAGATCTTTATATAGTTATTCGTAAAACGATAACTTGTTAAATAAACTTTTTCCGTGGTGCCCCAAGATTGCTAATGAGTTAACTGTTACAGGATTAATGTAATCATCGTAATAATTAAACATAGTTCATCGATGTGATAAAATAATCGTCATCACATTAATGATGAAGGCACGACAGCAGTCAAGCATCGATTATCATGTAACTAGAATAAGACCTATTTATTGGACAGGAGCCTCAAGCTCATACCGTGCATTTTTACCACCCTGTGAAGTTCATTAACTTATTTTATCTGTAGCCTAATAAACTGCATGGTTTCCCAAGTCGTAGTGGGAGGACCACACACCATATCATCACGTGACTCCAAGTTTACTTCGATATGATGGTTATTATATCAATATGTGCTCATAAATGCGTTTCCACCGCAATTTCTTGCATCATTAATTTTAGACACAAAAAGATCCCATCATGTCGAACGAACAAATTATCTGTCGGCATTTATAAAATTGTATCGAAACATCCTGTTTCCATCACAGCTGTCGTAACCTTTTTTTATATGGTATGACTTTACTTGCATAAAAACTGTGGATGGAAACGTTGTTACTGATGAAAAGTGACAGCCTTGTCCTGTTGTTTCACGCATGTGTTTTATAATGATGAAATGAAGATGTCTGTAATGTTATGTTGAACCTTCTCCAAAGTATTCTAAAATATATGTTACAATAGTGAGGGCAACAGATTTATAGAAAAGCTGAAGGGTTACCATAGTAATCAAAGTTATTCTACTAGTAAAATGTAATGTTTTGTGCAATAAAATTACTGTACTTTACGTTATGAAATTAAATACACAAAATCGACTCTGTGCTGACTGACTTAGTTATTTTTTATTCATTGCCTGGACTGAGCTTCCCTTATCTCAGTGGAACCATACAACTCTATGCACAAAAATGTTGACCAAAACTAATTGACCAAAAACTAAGTAAATGTGTTTTTGTCAAGTTTTCTGTGTCAATTGTTAACCATAGTCCTTGTGCATAGAGTTATCTTTTTTTTTAAACTTAGAAATCAATGGATTTTGTTTGGCATACATTCTAAAGTGAAAAGTCTATGTCTCAGCGTTATTATGTTACTGTGGAATTGCCCTTTACAGTCACCAGGGCTCTGTTCAGTACGTTTTTACGTTCTGGAATGTTCAATTGAACAGATGGTGCTGTACTCAACCAGTTACAAAATGGGGAGGGCTTGTGGGTTGGGGAACACTGTCAGCATGGCCATTCCCTTTTAAATATGTCACTCATTGTTTCAAGCCACACCCACCAAATGGGAGCAAACGAACCTCAGTCTATTCAAGTACTTACAAGAACGTTTTGAGGAAACGTGTTGTTCAGTACAAACCATTCTGCAACGTAGCAAACGTTCAAGCGAACTGAACTCACCTCAGAAGTTGCTGGCGGGAGAGACTGAACCTCTGAAACAGCTGGCCACAAATCATGGCCCCGGATCAGGACCCTGAATCAGGAGCCGTCGCTGTTCCTTCCCGAGTCGGAACCAGGAATGACCCACTAGGGACAGAGACTCCACCACACAGAACACAACCAGTGGACAGGTGGACTGAACAACAGTCCTGGTGGTCATCAGAGAGACAGAGGCTCCAGTCAGGGATCCAGTCGGCAGCCCAGACCCTTCTCTTCACAGTCTCAATGCAGGGATGAAGCAGGGCCTGGGGCTGATAGAGAGACCTTCCTGTTCCTATGATACAACCACCACAGTATCCATGATCACCCTGGGCTTCAGCCTTCACAGGGAGTGATGGAAGACAACCCTGGTGGTAATCTGTCTTCATGGTCTCATTTAATGCCTGGTGACTGGGTTCATAGAAGGTCTGGACCTGGGTCTAGCCTTCCTCAGTTACCTCATGGTTACCCCACGAATACAGACATGGTCACGATGGGGGTTCACCATGAGAGGTACCTAGCCTATAAGAAAATAAAGGAGAGCCGCTAGTAGCTCAGATGCAAAAATATTTATGTCCAACCTTTCGACAGACATGCTGTCTTCATCAGGGTATCTAGCCTATAACACAGCACACAATCCCAACAACACCCAAACAATGGCTAGAGGTCAAAGAGGGAGCTCAAACACTAACCACCTGAGGGTGATGGCTCCTGCTTCTACCGCCTCTGTCATTGGGTCACAATGTGGAAGGCTGAGCATTAGGACTGACGCTGACAAGCCGTACGCCTGCCCTACATGTGGGAAGTGTTTCGCTGAAACGAACTATGTGAAGGCGCACCAGACCGTTCACACCAAGGAGAGGCCCTTCTGCAACGTAGAACGGCTCTTGTAACAGGCGGTAGAAGCAGGAGCCACAAACCTCAGGTGTTTAGTATTTGAGCTCCCTCCTGGACCTCTAGCCATTGTTTGGGTGTTGTTGGGATTGTGTGCTGTGTTATGGGCTTTAAAAGGGTATTAAAAAAGAGATATAATTGATATTCATGCTCCACGAGGTGAGGCCAAATGTAAGATTAGACCAATTATGATAGATGTGGGGCAGAAGAGGTGGGACTCAGAACCCAAGGCCCAGCATTTATATGCCCGCCAAAGGTGGACCAAGATTCAAGGGTCTGATTATGAAGGAAGAGGTGGTGGTTGCGTTTAGGACATTGTACATCGAACTCATCATTATGTCTGGTTGGCAAGTATGAAAATGGTTTGTGTACAGAGTGTATGGTTGATGAAGCAGTGATGCATGTGTTGATGGATTGTTGTAAGTACAGGGCTCTTTTTATTTTCTTAGTAATACAGGATTCGATAGGAAGGTTTCGTTTCTCTTAATGTTCGTTTCTTTATTCGTTTAGTCTATTCATTTAGCTGTGCTTGACTACACATTCCAGTACAGTAGAGGCGGCATGCACCTCTAACGTTTGAGGACCGCCGTAATATTATAGAAGAAGAAGTAAACGGAAGTCAAGCGACCAAATACAAATTCCACGTTAGCGTTCTTGTTTAGACGTTTAACAACACCCTAGACTGAAAAAAAAAATACTAATTGAACTACACCGCGTTACATACTTACCTCAGGTAGTGTTTAATTCGCGTTGGAGACGGGACTTGGTTGATAGATGTTATCTAGGTAACGCTAGCTAGCTGCTTAGCTAACAATGGCTAACTGTATGGTTTTTCACACTCAAATAGCCTCCGTCATGGAGGTGCTAGCTAATGCAGCCGTGGCAGAAATCTGTAAACTCGTAGACGACGACTATGCAGTGTTTCGTTTGGAAATAACTCAAAGCCAGAAAGAAAACGGGGCATTGCGGAGGAAACTACAGCTACTGGAACTAAAGGTGGCACGGGAGCGGGCAGAGAGGACAATACGAGAGCGCGTCCTCGCCAGTCGTCCCAGTAGTGTCAAGATCGTTGACCGATACAGAGGAATGGCAAGAGGTACGTTTTGCAGAAGGCTTAGGCTGCGCGGCCTGTCGACGTTCATATCTCAGTGCCTGTCGCCCCGTTCCCTTCTGCACGTGTGTTAGAATTGGGTCTTGTTAAGCAGGATAGTAACACTTGCGCGAAGACACTATCATATTCTAACCAGATTCTTGATTTACTGCCTTTCCTATTATCTACTCAATGAAAGCAATGTGATGCATGTTACATAATAATACATCGATCAGTAAATAGTATATCAAGAATTTGATTAGTTATCTTACATCCTTGTAAATTCTAGACGATGTTTGATAAATATACCGTTGAGCATTGACAGTAGCTAACCTACGCCTATTTTCTCCCAACCTCACACTCAGGTGGACATCTCACTGGAGGCCACAGGAGCTTTGTGAAGCCAGCTGGTCACAACACATGGAGCGATGGCCAACCAATCACTGACGAGGGCACTGGAACCTCAATTCAGAACATTATTGTGATAGAGGTCAGTGTAATAGAGAGCAATATTAAAGGCGCATTTTTTTAGGCACTAACGGAGGCTAACTCCGCCATGGCTCGTTGGCCAAAGCTTATGGGGAAATTATTATTAGTTTTTTTTTTTTTTTATAAATGCCGAAAATAAGGTCTGGTGAACGCAGGCTTAGGAGATCTTATACGTTGTGTTATATGAAAATCATCAGCTAACATAACTTTGTGAATTTTGAAGCATTTATGTAATCAAAACAAGTGAAAAGATGTGCTAACACGTAGAAAATAAAACTACATCTGCCTTTGAAGTCTCGCTAACAGATTTAGCTTACCTTATCAAACGGACCCAAAGTTAATTTATTACAACATCGTTCTCAAAACTATAACCTTCCCGCTGTAGAGATATGGTTGCAGCCTGAAGAAAAATAATATACCATCCTTGCGTTTTCGTTCGATCTGGTAAAGGGCTCCACAGGCTGTATGATTTTAGCCGTCTTATGTGGGCAAATTATTAGGTCGTAAACGATTATAGGAAGTCTTGGCTTGTTCAGTGTGACCGTTTAGGTCGGCCGATTAAGTACTACTACGTGCGTTCGTAGACTCTGACAAAGTTTTGTCAGGTTTAGAAATGTTTAGCCTTTATCGTGTAGAGTGGCTGGTGTTAAGAGCTGATCCGGGGGACTGGCCCATAAGAACACAATATAATAGTTTGATTTAAACGGTTACATGCTTTGCAAGAAGAACGATTTCCCTAATAATCTTTTTCATGACACATCTGAAATCAGGCTACCTGGTGCGATTCTGTGCATTTATCAAAAGCCGCAATCAAAATAAACATTCTACCACAGCATCCATGTTATTTTGGGTAAGCCTATTTGATTCTGAGTTCGGACATATAAAGTTTGTACGTGAAAACTATTTCTAAAATGCATACTTTTCCGTTTTTCCGAACTCACTTCACTCGTACATAAGCATAGAGTGAGACTTGCGCTGCTGGTGCAGGCACATGCGTAGATCAAATACACCGCTGTAGTCGCAGAATGTGACGACCGAAATTATCCATATTATACAATCTGGCCAGGTTAATATCAAGATGTTGGTAACATGTAGGTCCGTTTTTGGGTTGCATTCCAAAAATTCAGCCGCACAAATGTACGTAGAGCTACGTAGAAAGCAAAAAAAAAAAAGCTAACTAGAATGTTGGTGGACTGTAGCGTAAACTAGTTTACGTAGTCGGCGTAGAGATGTAAAACAAACACACAAAAAACGGATTTATGTTGTAGTTAAATTTTTATGACCGTTAGGGACTCGTTAGCAACTTACATATTTTGAGCACATAAAGGCTTCATAATATCAGTCAGTTAACATTACATTTATCTCATAGAACAAAACCTATAAGAACCCCTGAAGCCTTGTGTTAACCTCAGGTCTTACTTTTGGCTTATACCCCAAACCTGATGATTTCCCCCCAGAGGAATGCCCAACGAACCAGAGGTAGAAAATGCTAACTCATAACATTTTTGGGGGACTACAAGCTGGCGAGCTCAATAGTATTGCATAAAAAAACAGTCTCTTCAGTCACTCCTTAATCTTTTTAACTGATGCGAAGTGAGATTTCACTTGGAACTAACTTCAACTTTAAACAATAATGTTTACTCTCTCTTTCATGTAGGCTATTTTTGCTTTGATTTAATCAGCAGCTCTATTTTCCCATGTGTGCTGTTATTCATTAATATGTGTTGGATGCGGTCTCACGATCTGCAAATGTGAGTTGCGGTTGTTAACAAATGCTATTTGTTGATTATTAGGAATACAGTAATACTTCTGGCATTT
Source organism: Salvelinus alpinus (assembly GCF_045679555.1). Classification (NCBI taxonomy): domain Eukaryota; kingdom Metazoa; phylum Chordata; class Actinopteri; order Salmoniformes; family Salmonidae; genus Salvelinus; species Salvelinus alpinus. The sequence continues at coordinate 8,785,561 of NC_092124.1, read as the reverse complement.
CTGGAAAGCTCCAATTCTCCGCTTTAAGGAAACCACTTATTTACCCCCATGACAGTTATGATGGGGAGTAAAATCAGAGCTGTAAATTGTTTACCCTGTAGCCAAGGCTTTATAGTATATGGTTAAGTATGGCTGGCATTGGTTACAATATGCCACAATATCACTGTTGCCAGCTATGGTATAAGAGGGGATAGTAGAACTAGATGTACAAGGCTATCTGAATGTGCACATGATGGAAGTTAGACGTTGCCTAAATATTTTATTATTTAATAGAAAATAATGCACTGACTTACGTGACTAAAATGTCTGTGAATAAGGAAGTGGAAGCTATTATGAGCATGATGGAAGTTAAGTTAGAGGTTTGTATGACCTGTTCAGTAAAACAAAATAACTACAATGATTAAAATGATTGTGACTATAACTAGACTAAAATTGACCAGAGTTGTAGTCAACTGATAATAACTAAAACTAAGAAGGATGAAATTACTAAAATGGGTATTTTAGTCATAAAAACTCAACCTAAAATAGGTGACAAAATGAACACTGCAGCCATCGATCTCTGTGCTCCCCAAAGAGTCACCCTTCAGGCTAGTAGGTTAGCCTAGATGTTTGACGAAATCACCATTTCAGTAGTTCATCAAAGTAGAGAAGCCATACTTTTAAGACTGCTAAATAAAAACGTTCAATCAATGAACTTATTGTCATGTAGAGATACCTAAGCAACTGCATTCTCGTGTCTCTCTATCGCTCTTCCTCTCCATGTCTGTCTGCCAGCCCCACTGGCAAGAACCAATGAGAACAGGCAGATGAAGATGCAATTGATTCTGGTCATTGTAGTTAATTACCACATTTTCTATGCTTAACTATGATGAGTTGGGCAACATATCCCAGAGAGAGATCTCTCTTGAAAAACGGCACAAACGGCACGTTGAGAGCAACAACAAACCAACAACAAACTAAATGGAATTCAAATAATTGAGTCCATCAATTAGTTATTTAAAAACCAACATTTCGGTAAATAACTCAGCATCACAACAAGCTCTTATTTAATCTGAATAAATGATGACCAAACTACAACTGAGATTTACCAATTAGAAACAATTTGAATATCAAACTCACAAAAATGATAATTATACAATTACTAACTGTGATGGTAATTGTGATTGTAGCCATTTGGAGAACCAGGAAGAAAAAAAAGAATTATGACGGTGATACCACCACACATAATATAATTGAAAAGCCCAGACTGTCTTCTCAAAGGTACAACATGACCTGACACAGGTCCTGACACATGTATGGCCTTAATTAGAGATACAGATCAAAAAGGAATGTCCATTAGAGAGGGCAAATTAAGGAGGATAGGGGATAGGGGAGCTTGTGAGACTTCTCTACGACGTTGTTATCCAATTCAAGTCATGTACCAATAATAAGCTCCTCTCTTCTTGTCAGTCTGTAGATGCAGATGCTGCAGGGCCCGGAGGATCGCCTCTGGTCAAGCAGGAGAAGTCTGAAGGAGAGGAGGACCCAAGGCACAACAGAGACATCCAAACTGGAACAGCGGCTGGAGCAGCAGCAGCACCCACTATAGCCACGGAGGAACCCACCACTGCTCCAGCGCAGCCCAGGACCCGACACAGCATCACGGAGGTCAGTGGAACGCCGAACGCCGTCCTCAAGTCAGAGACAGACACGGAGACATTAACTGTAACACGCAGGCTCTTACCCACAGAATCTGACCACAGATCAGACCCAGACAGACTGGGGCTGGGGAGAATGGGCTGTCCTCCTGCTCCCAGTTCAGATTACTTACCAGTATTTCACCAGACCCAGAGGACAGTTCATTCCCGTGGAGCTGGTGAAGGAGACACATTAGACACTGGCAGTGATGATCTGTCTTCCTCTTACGCTACAGAGATGGAACCTGGCAACATATCCTTGGGTTTAGAGACACAGACTGATCTGTCTAGAGGGTACTGGAGCCAGTACAGTAGTAGTGTGTACTCTGAAGGGTGCCTAGATAAGAAAGGGGAGGGTCTGGTCATAGATGTGAAAGTGGAGGGTGATGCCCCTCCCATATGGAATGCAGATAGTCACCTAGGAGATGGACACTCACAGGGCAGAGAATTCTTAGATTACAGGGGAAGCATAGAGACAAATCCAAATGTCGCAACCCACTCCCCTTTACACGCGTTCAGGGATCGCGACCCAAAGTCCACGTCGATGGGGCTTTCTGATTCACATGGCCCCGTCCTTTTCGATCAGGTATTGAACTCAAACGACAGGGCTAGAGCCCAGGCTCGGGCAGGAGGAGAAACATCAGGCAATACTAAAGAGAAGCGGTTCCTCTGCATGTTCTGTAACAAAGGCTTCAGCTGTCCCCAGAAGGTGGAGAGGCACCAGAGGATCCACACAGGTGAGAAACCCTACAGCTGCCCCCAGTGTGAGAAAAGGTTCTCCCGCCAGGACCACTTGAAGTTGCACCAGAAGGTCCACACAGGGGAGAAACCCTATAGCTGCCCCCAGTGTCACATGCGCTTTACCCAGGCTGGCAACCTGAAGATGCACCTGAAGGTCCACACGGGAGAGAGGCCATTCGCCTGTACGCACTGCGGGAAGAAGTTCTCAGAGAGGAGATACCTCAGGATACACCAGCAGAAAAACCATTCCACTCTAACATAGAAAGTAACCATTCCACTCGATAGCTTCTGGCGTTTAGATCAAACCCTGCATTAAAGACAAATATTAATTAACATTGTTGTCAACAGAAATTATGCATTTGGAATAACCAGAGTAACAGATTTCAGTGTTGAATATTCCTGGGCAGAATATTCCATCCAGACATTGTGATATACACTGAATGTATAAAACATTAGGAACACCTTCTCTTTCTATGACAGACTGACCAGGTGAATCCAGGTGAAAGCTATGATCCCTTATTGATGTCACCTGTTAAATCAACTTCAGTCTGTAAATGAAGGGGAGGAAGCAGGTTAAAGAAGGATTTTAAAGCCTTGAGACATGGATAGTGTATGTGTGCCAATTAGAGGGTGACTGAGCAAGACAGACTAAAGTGCCTTTGAATGGGGTATGGTAGTAGGTGCCAGGCGTACTGGTTTGAGTGTGTCAAGAACCGCAATGCTGCTGGGTGTTTCACTCAACAGTTTCCTGTGTGTATCAAGAATGGTCCACCACCCAAAGGACATCCAGCCAACTTGACACAACTTTGGAAGCATTGGAGTCAACATGGGCCAGCATCTCTGTGGAACGCTTTCGACATCTTGTTGAGTCCATGTCCTGACGAATTGAGGCTGTTCTGGGTGCAACTCAGTATTAGGAAAGTGTTCCTTATGTTTTGTACACATAACGCACATCCACACCTGAAAAGTCTGTTTCATATTGTGTTTGTACTGTGTAGGATATATGATGTTCACAAATGAACCCAAAACACTTTTAATGAGAAAATGAAAAGTTTCTTTGTGTATGTGTGGTTTTCATATGGTATATTTAACACTTGTTTATGTTTAACCCCTTCCACCCGTGGAAATTGGTCAATATGGATAGGGCCAAATTGAAATTTCTAACAGAAGAACTATTAAAAGCATATGCATTACCATGGTAGAAATTGAAGGAGAACACTTTAGAGTTGATGGGGAAATTATTTGACCAAAGGTGAAGACACAACAGTTCACCTGACAAGACTGAATCCAAACAGTACACTGTTGATTTTATGTGCATTGGACATTTACTGTACTTTTCATGGCGTTTGTCGATAACAAAATCTGAAAATACTCTGGAAACATTCAGTAACATAATAAGAATACTCATTGTAATTTTGGAGTAGGAGCAAGATAAGTAACAAAAATGGTTTGAGTGAGAGGTCTAACTGGTTTTAAAGAAGTGTGCATTGTTCCGAAGTAATTTCAATGCACTTTTATGACATTATGGCTTATTTGAGCTCTGCTAGCATTGCCATTGAGGAACTGAAGCAAGCACACTTGCAGTTTTTTGTTTGGAACACAACCCTGCGTCCCCACCATCACACAATTTGAGACCTTGGGACTATAAAGGTTCTCACATTTTGGTCAAAAATGTGTTATTCACATAGTTGCTCTTTAGGTGGTCCTTCACATGTGTGATGTCAGAATTGTGATAAAGAAAAGGTGATATCTTTGCAAACATCTTTGAATCACACAATGATGTGCTGTCAATAAAACATAATTGTATGTATGATGATTCACTTATTGAGTCATGAAAGACACCAAAAAACAGTTCTGGGATTTATGAAAAATAATCCAAACATTTTGCAGATAGAACCTTATAGGGCCAAGTCATTGATTATTCATATCATAGGTTCTGGTCCTCTCTTTCAATTAATTACTTTTTCAGAAGAATGGCCATAATTTAAGCTGTTTACAAATAAATACAGGTAGGTGCCTTAGAGCATGTTTAACTTCGGGATCGGTGTCCTGTCTACGGGACGATTGAGCTAACGTAGGCTCATGAGATTGTAAGTGACAAAACATTTCCCCCAGGACATAGACATATCTGATATTGTCAGAAAGCTTAAATTCTTGTTCATCTAACTGCACTGTCCAAATTACAGTAGCTATTAAAGTGAAAGAATACCATGCTATTGTTTGAGAGTGCACCATTTTGAACGAAGTTATTAATAAACAAATTAGGCACATTTGGGCAGTCTTGATACATTTTTAACAGAAATCAAATGGTTCATTGGATCAGTCTGAAACTTTGCACATACACTGCTGCCATCGAGTGGCCAAAATCTAAATTGCACCTGGGCTGGACTAATACATTATGGCCTTTGTCTTGCATTTCAAAGATGATGGTACAAAAAAATACAAAATAACTTTTTTCTTTTACCAGATCTATTGTGTTCCATTCCTTTAACATTTCCACAAACTTCAAAGTGTTTCCTTTCAAATGGTACCAAGAATATGCATATCCTTGCTTCAGGGCCTGAGCTACAGGCAGTTAGATTTGGGTATGTCATTTTAGGTGAAAATGTAAAAAAGGGGGAGGATCTTTAAGAGGTTGTTAAGGCCCATTAGAGGCATTGCTGTTTTTCAATACGAAAACCTCCATGGAAGGGGTATTTCACAAAAATTGCAAAGTTACGAAATGTATTGATAGTTTGACTGTAGTTTGATTGTGGGTGTCAGAGACCCAAAAAACATATCAGTTTCTCATCCAGAGCTAAGCTTTAGCTTTTGCTCGTTCTCCATAGGATATGGTGTATTTGTCACTTTAGTAAACTATCGCTTTAACAAAATGTGTGATGAACATGAATTCATATATTGATGGGATTAGAAAGAATGATATTCTCTTAATTTAGTCATTACATATGTACTTTTCAAATGAAATATTTGTAACATGCTATGCCTGATATGGCTGAACCCTGATAGAACCTTATGGCTCTGAAATGTCAATCTGTGAATGCACATAGAATGGAGTCATGAGTGTATTCAAGTGCGTGTTCCGCGGCTAATGTTCTTCACAATACGACAAACACAGGCTCATTGTGTTCAGGACAACCCAGGGTTTAACGCATGTCATCCTTGTAACTGTGGATCAAACATGGTGATCATAAACGTTTATACTCTAAATTACATGTTTTCAAAAATGGAAATGTGAAGTGCACATTTGGACACAGGTGTGTGGTTTGCTCGTATGACATCAGTGGTAGTTATTATAATCCTCAACGTCTCATCTTTCTGAACACATTGACTCAATTCCCAGCATCCCCCTCACTCAGACAACAACAAATGTGCTAAAGTAACCCAATTAACAGGTGGGATGGGGACATCTTGTTGCGCAGTGCTCAAGTTTATAACGGATGTCAGTCAAATCTCATACAGTGATGGGAAGCGGAGCTCTGACGTCATATACAGTGGGGAGAACAAGTATTTGATACACTGCCGATTTTGCAGGTTTTCCTACTTACAAAGCATGTAGAGGTCTGTAATTTTTATCATAGGTACACTTCAACTGTGAGAGACGGAATCTAAAACAAAAATCCAGAAAATCACATTGTATGATTTTTAAGTAATTAATTTGCATTTTATTGCATGACATAAGTATTTGATACATCAGAAAAGCAGAACTTAATATTTGGTACAGAAACCTTTGTTTGCAATTACAGAGATCATACATTTCCTGTAGTTCTTGACCAGGTTTGCACACACTGCAGCAGGGATTTTGGCCCACTCCTCCATACAGACCTTCTCCAGATCCTTCAGGTTTCGGGGCTGTCGCTGGGCAATATGGACTTTCAGCTCCCTCCAAAGATTTTCTATTGGGTTCAGGTCTGGAGACTGGCTAGGCCACTCCAGGACCTTGAGATGCTTCTTACGGAGCCACTCCTTAGTTGCCCTGGCTGTGTGTTTCGGGTCGTTGTCATGCTGGAAGACCCAGCCACGACCCATCTTCAATGCTCTTACTGAGGGAAGGAGGTTGTTGGCCAAGATCTCGCGATACATGGCCCCATCCATCTTCCCCTCAATACGGTGCAGTCGTCCTGTCCCCTTTGCAGAAAAGCATCCCAAAAGAATGATGTTTCCACCTCCATGCTTCACGGTTGGGATGGTGATCTTGGGGTTGTACTCATCCTTCTTCTTCCTCCAAACACGGCAAGTGAAGTTTAGACCAAAAAGCTCTATTTTTGTCTCAACAGACCACATGACCTTCTCCCATTCCTCCTCTGGATCATCCAGATGGTCATTGGCAAACTTCAGACGGGCCTGGACATGCGCTGGCTTGAGCAGGGGGACCTTGCGTGCGCTGCAGGATTTTAATCCATGACGGCGTAGTGTGTTACTAATGGTTTTCTTTGAGACTGTGGTCCCAGCTCTCTTCAGGTCATTGACCAGGTCCTGCCGTGTAGTTCTGGGCTGATCCCTCACCTTCCTCATGATCATTGATGCCCCACGAGGTGAGATCTTGCATGGAGCCCCAGACCGAGGGTGATTGACCGTCATCTTGAACTTCTTCCATTTTCTAATAATTGCGCCAACAGTTGTTGCCTTCTCATCAAGCTGCTTGCCTATTGTCCTGTAGCCCATCCCAGCCTTGTGCAGGTCTACAATTTTATCCCTGATGTCCTTACACAGCTCTCTGGTCTTGGCCATTGTGGAGAGGTTGGAATCTGTTTGATTGTGTGTGGACAGGTGTCTTTTATACAGGTAACGAGTTCAAACAGGTGCAGTTAATACAGGTAATGAGTGGAGAACAGGAGGGCTTCTTAAAGAAAAACTAACAGGTCTGTGAGAGCCGGAATTCTTACTGGTTGGTAGGTGATCAAATACTTATGTCATGCAATAAAATGCAAATTAATTATTTAAAAATCATACAATGTGATTTTCTGGATTTTTGTTTTAGATTCCGTCTCTCACAGTTGAAGTGTACCTATGATAAAAAATTACAGACCTCTACATGCTTTGTAAGTAGGAAAACCTGCAAAATCGGCAGTGTATCAAATACTTGTTCTCCCCACTGTATAGCATGTTACTGTACAGCCACTGCATTCCAATTTAGGCGCTTATCAATGACAAAATCATGTATTTTCAACACGTACACGGAATGACGGGCTGTGAGTGGAAAGGGTTAATAAACACAAAATGGGACTTTTCATTCTAAGACTTTCAGTGAGACTCTTTAGTATACATCACATCTGATCTCACCCTATTCTGCAAACACCTGACAGCGCTTTATAACCAATATACACTTACTAAATATACCTACACATACCCACACACTAACAAACACCTACTGTACTTGTCAAAATAGTTTAGTCAGGTTTGTCTGATTTTTTTGTTTATCATAGCTGACTTGTTATTGCCCACATCATATTTATGTACACCATGATGGGTTTAACAACAATTAAGTAATTCTGTAACTACAGTGGGGATGGGTAAACACACCATGTTGAAAGTCCATGCCTTTCAATCATCAAACCATCAATACTGCATTATGTACATTTTTGGGCGACCCCACCAAATTCACATAGAAATGACAGTTATAGATCTGTCATTCTTATTGAAAGCAAGTCTAATAAGCGGTAGATCTGTTCTATGTGCACTATTTTTATGCTTCGCGTTCAAAAGTTACATTTTTGCGTCTTTAACTTTCGGTTTTGTACACCAGCTGGAAATACTTTTTGATTATTGACAAGATATTTCACAGAGGTTTAGATGGTACAACGATTCCCTACACTTAGATAGGGTTGGGCGGTATCCACATTTTCATATTGTCATACTGTCCTCTCAACCCAGGAAACAAACAAATAAAAGCCCACTGGGTGTCTTACCATAATTCTCACAAAATTGTCACAATTAATAGCAAATTTCCATGGAGGCTGATAGCTGAATATGTTAACAAGCGCAAACGAAAATAAACGAATTGCAAAGGCAGGCAATCCAGCTCATGAAGTTAAACATACCGATTTTTTAATTTTTTTTTATTGTTTGGACATTTACAAGTAAATGTGAATGAGAGACATTGTGCAAATGAACAAAGTTTTGATACATACAGTACTGGCTCTCAAGCAGCATGTCTACAACTGTGTATGTGTGGAGTCTGTAGTCGCTAGGGCAACGGGCCTGCCTGCTATGAGAAGAGAGAAATGCAAGGAAATCAAGATAAGTGGCATCTGTACAGATAACTAATCCAAATGGCTTTGACTTCTCAAACACGACAGAAAGCTAACACAATATGATGCCCCACCACCTTATTAAAACAGACACTGACTTAGCAAGTTAAACTAGGGGTCGTGTTAACGCAAAATTCAGTTTTTTTTTACGCAGGGAAAAAAACAACGCATAAGAAATATCTTGCTGCGTTTTATAAACGCAGATCTAAAATGCTTCTTATTGTAATTTGTGCTCGGCATCAGAGCAATTTTGTACTTCAGTTGCAACTCCTCTTGAATGAGAATTCACGAACAGGCAGACAGTACTCAGACTGATGTGTAGCTTTTTTTCTCCGGTACATTTCTTGGTGTAGCCAGCCTATTTTCGATGGTAAAATGCTAGATTCACTTTAAGCAAAATATTAAGACATGTAGCTAGCTAATATTCTTTCTATGATAGGTCTAAACATTAGAAAGATATTGGCCATCCATCGTTTTTGGTAGAAAAAAAAGACTACTTTTTCATTGTAAGTCCATTTACTTGTGTGGCTGCCAGTCAAATAGCGTTGCACTTCTGTTGTCATCTGATGAAAATTAAGCAATTTTCTGCCGAATGTCTTGCTCTAATCTATTTTCTGTTTAGAAAAACTATAATTGCACGTCCCTGATCACTCTCTTGATGCAACAAAAAAACTCCCAGTTACCTTTAAATATAAAACGCGACCCATGTCAATACACAGCTGGACTTACCTGCTCCCGCTTTTTCCTGTTGTGCTATTTACAAACAAACACGTGACTGGCTCAACTGTGCTGGGGACCTAAGTAAGCTTCGTGTTGATGACATGTTTCTTCAATAAAAGATCCCTGAAATTTTCCATATGCACAAAAAAACGTAATTCTCTCAAATGTGCATACATTTCTTTACATCCCTGTTAGTGAGCATTTCTCCCTTGCCAAGATATTCCATCCACCTGACAGGTGTGGAATATCAAGAAGCTGATTAAACAGCATGTTCATTACACAGGTGCACCTTGTGCTGGGGACAAAAGGCCACTCTTAAATGTGATTGCAGGAATGTCCATTAGAGCTGTTGCCAGAGAATTGAATGTTCATTTCTCTACTATCAGCCACCTCCATTTGAGAAAATTTGCCACTACGTCCAACCGGCCTCACAACCGCAGACCATGTGTAACCACGCCAGCCCAGGACCTCCACATCTGGCTTCTTCACCTGAGGGATCGTCTGAGACCAGCCACCTGGACAACTTATGAAACTGGGTTTGCACCAGTGTTTCTGCAAAAACTGTCAAACCGTTTCAGGGAAGCTCATCTGCTCATCGTCCTCACCAGGGTCTTAACCTGACTGCAGTTCGGCGTCATAACCAACTTTAGTGGGCAAATGCTCACCTTTGATGGCCACTGGCACGCTGGAGAAGTTTGCTCTTCAAGCATGAATCCCGGTTTCAACTGTACTGGGCAGATGGCATCGTGTGGGCGAGCGGTTTGCTGATGTCAACGTTCTGAACGGAGTGCCTCATGATAGTTATGGCATGGGCAGGCATAAGCTACATACAATGAACACAATTGCATTTTATCAATGGCAATTTGAATGCACAGAGATGCCGTGACGAGATCGTGAGGCCCATTGTCGTGCCATTCATCCGCCTCCATCACCTCATGTTTCAGCATGATAATGCACAGCCCCATGTCTCAAGGATCTGTACACAGTTCCTGTTCTTTCCCAGTTCTTCCATGGCCTGCATACTCACCAGACATGTCACCCATTTAGCATGGTTGTGATGCTCTGGATCGACGTGTATGAAAATGTGTTCCAGTTCCCGCCAATATCCAGCAACTTTGCACAGCCATTGAAGAAGAGTGGGACAACATTCCACAGGCCACAATCAACAGCCTGATCAATTCTATGTGAAGGAGATGTCGCGCTGTACGAGGCAAATGGTGGTCACACCAGATACTGACTGGTTTTCTTATCCATGCCCCTACATGTTTTTAAGGTATCTGTGACCAACATATGCATATCTGTATTACCAGCCATGTGAAATCCATAGATTAGGGCCTAATGAATTTATTTCAATTGACTGATTTCCTTATTTGAACTGTAACAACGTAAAATCTTTGAAATTGTTCCATGTTGCGTTTTTATATTTTTGTTCAGTGTACATTTGTATAGTATCAAATCAACTAACATGTTTGCGTAGTACTCATAGCAATCCCTCATTGCCCAATCAGAAGATGCTCATAGCAGGGTGCTCATATCAGATGTCTTGATCCAACATCCTCTCCCTCTGTATCTCTTACAGTCAGTAGACAAGGAGGATGGGAAGCCTGATCTGCTGCTGGTCAAAGAGGAGACAATAGAAGACGGACCAGAGAGCATTGACCTGCTGAGTGGACTAAAGATGGGGGAGCAAGGTGAGGGAGACATACATATAACCTACATACAGTAATAGATCTTCAATGGGAATAGTGATGCACCTGGCTATTCTTTTTATTATATTATTTCTTGATTCATAAAATGAAGTTAATAAAACATGTTTACATACAAAAACACACATTATAATGAATGAACATGACCAGGGCCTGATTTCCCTATAGCGATGGAACTTAGGCTTACAAGTTTTTTTTACAGATGCATCTTTCTTACAACGTCCTAAAATGTAACATGCGTTTCCCAAAACCCCACGCAGAGAGAACGTTCGCTAAGTGCGTTGTTGAGGCATGTGTCGATACTGATAGGATCGAAAAAGAAAGGCAGCGCTGCTGTCGGATCAGCGTTCTCCCTTTCCAATCTTACCTTTAACATTTGAATTATTCCACAATACTGACGACGGATCAGCTCCTAGAGATAGTATCAACTATGGCTACAAATATTGAGGTGGCTTATTCTAATGCGTACCCTATAATAATGCACTAGATCAAGGTTTGGAACATCGTTGCGCACATGTTACACATCATGAAATATATTGAGGCAAAAATGACAGACAGTAGCATACAAATAGCTAAATAAAACTAAACATTCAAAATAAAGGTCTCTGTAGCCTATAGGCCTACTGTATTTATTTTAATACAGTCATCTGGGTTTTCATTTGAAGCATCTTTATATCCTTCGCTTGTTATGCAAAGAAATGAGCAACTTTGGATTTGTAGTTTTGTAGTCACTGTCACATTCGTTCTGAAGTTATCGGCTGTCACAGAAAGACCGATAAACATCTTGATTCTGTGTATAAAGTGATGCGGATGGGCAAAAAAAGCGACGTACTTAGCTGTTCTACAAGTGGTCTGAGGCAGTCGTTAAATAACGAGCGTTTTCAAGAGCAACTTTAGTAATGATGGTTTCGGAAACAGATTAACGATGCTCATACGAAGGTTCTAACGATGAACGTAGCCTTAAGATGCTTTTGGGAAACCGGGCCCAGGTAACTAACTCAAAAAAACTCTGCCATGTTTTTAAAGTCTATTTTCTAAACGCTTCCTGCAGGTGGTTGGCAGGAGGATAACAGAGAAGACTGGTCGGCCATCTTGGATTCCCAGACCCAGACGGGTGCCAAGGGCCCAGTGGATGACATCACTGAGCAGGCCCGGACCAGAGGCGACATAGTGGAGGTCAGTGGATGGGACAGCATCTTCAACACTGGACTGGGGAACAACACTGTTTACCACAACCAGAAACAGACAGTCGAACACAAAACAACAACCGAACATAGTCTCCATGACAACAGACTGGCTGAGACCAGGGCGAGGCGTAGATTTTGTCTGCGGGGACAGGGAGATGTCGGTATGCAGCGGGAGAGAACAGACACAGACTCCGCGAGTGATTCTCCGTCCTGCTCCTATAGTTGTGATTCAGAGAGACTGACGGCGCCTCAGGTTAACCCCCTAACAGGTGCTGCCTTCAGCCTGCCTTCTATAGGATCTATAAACTGGAACATGGACCCTGCGACAACACAGACACTCCCTGGCCTTCGTCCTCCTCACACTCTCCTAATGTTAAACCAGACCTCGGACAATGCCAAAACACTAAATGGCTACACAAGCCCATTGACAAATGATGGTAATAGAGACGGAATCAGTAAAGGTGTCAGCACCAAAGAGAAGTGCTTCCCGTCTTCGTTCTGTGGGAAAGTCTTCAGTTTCCCCGAACAGGTGGAGCTCCACCAGAGGATGCACACAGGGGGGAAACCTTTCGGCTGCCACCTGTGCCGGGTCAGTTTTTCAGACTCGTCCAACCTGAAGAGGCACCTGAGGGTCCACACAGGGGAGAAGCCGTACAGCTGCCCCCAGTGTGAGAAGAGGTTCTCCCGCCAGCACAATATGAAGATGCACCTGAAGGTCCATACGGGATAGATGTCGTTCGCCTGTACGCACTGCAGGAAGAGGTTTTCAGAGAGGAGCTACCTGAGGACACAACAGAAAATGCACACAGCGCATGTATAGTAATATGTACAGTGCCTTCAGAAGGTTTTCACACCCCTTGATTTTTCCACATTTTGTTGTTACAGCCTGTTTTTAAAATTGATTACATTTAGATTTTTTGGTCACTGGCCGACACACAATATCCCATAATTTCAAAGTGTAATTATGTTTTTAGAAATGTTTACAAATTAATAAAAAATGAAAAGCTGAAATATCTTGAGTAAGTATTCAACCCCTTTGTTATGGCAAGCCTAAATAAGGTCAGGAGTAAACATGCGCTTAACAAGTCTCATAATACATTTAATGGACTCACTCTGTGTGCAGTGATAGTGTTTAACATCATTTTTTATGACTACCTCATCTCTGTACCCCACACATACAATTATCTTTAAGGTCCTTCAATCGAGCAGTGAATTTCAAACAGATTCAACCACAAAGACTAGGGAGGTTTTCCAATGCTTCGCAAAGAAGGGCACCTATTGGTAGATGGGTACAAATAAAAAAAGCAGACATTGAATATCCTTCTGAGCATGGTGAAGTTATGAATTACACATTGAATGATGTATCAATACACCCAGTCACTACAAAGATACAGGCGTCCTTCCTAACTCAGTTTCCGGAGAGGAAGGAAACCACTCGGGGATTTCACCATGAGGCCAATGGTGACTTTAAAATAGTTAGAGTTTAATGGTTGTGATGTGAGAACTGAGGATGGATCAACAACATTGTAGTTACTCCACAATACTAACCTGACTGACAGAGTGAAAAGAAGGAAGCCTAAACATTCCAAAACATACATACTGTTTTCAAATAAATTGACAAAGCAATTAACTTTTTGTCTTGAAAACGAAGTGTTATGTTTGGGGCAAATCCAATAAAACACATTACTGAGTACCACTCTCTATATTTTCAAGCATAGTGCTGGCTACATCATGTTATGGGTATGCTTGTAATTGTTAAGGAACGGGGAGTTTTTCAGGATAAAAAAAGAAACGGAATGGAGCTAAGCACAGGCAAAATCCTAGAGGAAAACCTGGTTCAGTATGCTTTCCACCAGCCACTTGGAGATTAATTCACCTTTCACTAGGACAATAACCTAAAACACAAGGCCAAATCTACACTGGAGTTGCTTACCAAGAAAAAAATAAATGTTCCTGAGTGGCCGAGTTACAGTTTTGACTTAAATCTGCTTAAATCTATGGCAAGACCTGAAAATGGTTGTCTCGCAATGATCAACAATCAATTTGACAGAGCTTGAAGAATAAAAAAATAATAATAATGGGCAAATGTTGCACAATCCAGGTGTGGAAAGCTCTTAGAGACTTACCCAGAAAAACTCACAGCTGTAATCGCTGCCAAAAGTGATTCTAACATGTATTGACTCAGGGGGTTGAATACTTATATAATGTAGAAACAGTATATTAGTGTTTTCTAATTATTTAATTTTTTACTGATGTTTGACAGTGTTTTTAGTAGATCATTGACAAAAAATTACAAATCCATTTTAATCCCACTTTGTAACACAACAATGTGGAAAAATTCAAGGTGTGTGAATACTTTCTGAAGGCACTGTAGTACTTTTTAGTTTGTTTGTAGTTAATTCTGTTGGTTTTGGATGTAGTAGGGAACTGGATGAGGTGAACTGAGGAAAGAATGAGTATGATAAGGCAGAGTAGATGATAAGGTGATGGTTGGTGTTGATGGTGTCTGTAAAAATGCTTCACTGATCAAAAGTGACAACCTGTCATGTTTGATGTTGGTGTTTTATGAGGAAGTGATAGTGCCTTAATTCATGTTTACTTGACATAAAGTAGTGAAGATGTGTGTAATGTTGAATCTTTTCAAAAACTATTCTAAAATGTTTTTGATCAAAGTGAGATTTACCTAAAAAGTCAAGTGTTACCATACTAAGAAAAGTTACTACTTGTCATGTATTGTTTTGTACAATAAAAGTACTGTACACCAGGTTACGTGAATGTATGACCATTTTGTTCAAATCAAATACAAAATTGACACTGTGCTGACTGACTTGGATATTTTTGTATCATTGCAGGTACTGAGTTTCCATTATCTCAGTCGAACCTAAACATTATACTTAATTCCTGAATCAACACATATGGACATTTTTTATAATAAACTCCAATGACTCCATATTGTTAGGTACTTTAATCACATTGTTAGAGATGGGCCTTACTGTGGTTAACATTTTATAATATGTCATGTTCAGCAAAGACTTAGAAACCTTTATATGCTCTTCTGTACTATTTGTTTTTAGGGCAGTGACAGGATCTCTGAAGTGGCTGGTGACAAAACATGGCCCCGGATCAGGAGCCTGGATCAGGAGTCGTCGCTGTTCCTTCCCGAGTCGGAACCAGGACCGAACTACGAGATACAGAGACTCTCCACCACCACCACACAGAACACAACCAGTGGACAGGTAGACTGAACATCTTCAGTCTTGGTCGTCATCAAAGGGGCAGAGGCTCCAGTCTGCAGAACAGACCCTTCTCTTCACAGTCTCAGTGCAGGGATGAAGCAGGGCCTGGGGCTGATAGAGATAGACCCTCCTGTTCCTATGATACAAACACCACAATATCCATGATGATCAGAGCATGTCATCCTGGGAACCAGTGGTGAACCTTGAAGGCCTTCTAAGCCTTCAGAGAGGATATATAGATTGATTTGAATGTTTTTGTGAATAGGCTGCTTATTCTTTGACACTATTTGAGGCTGTCTCTCTGCCGTGTCTGTGTTTGACCAAAACCGCGCTCTCTTTTAGCCATGGAGTGCGCATGTATTACGGTCGCTGTCCTTTCAGCACCACGAGCCTCACTTTTGATGTGTCACTGTTGTTACTTTTGGTGATGGTGTGATAGTGGTGTTAGGCTACAGTAGGTTGTGTAAACAGTGGTTTTTGTTTTGTTGGTTGCATTATTTTATGCTGTGTGTTACATTTGTGTCTGTGCTGTTTCTGTCTCTGTGTAAGCGGCAGCCCGAAGCGCGGCCAGGGCTGTTTGATTCATTCATAATGTCACCAAAATGCATTGCTCCTCCTTCGCTATAAATTGAATGGTCCGGCTACAGAAGATACAATGTAGGCGTTTGGAAGATTTTTGGTCCCTCTGAAGGCTTAGGTCCTACAGTAACAGTTCGCTAGAAATAGTCCCTCCTGTTCCTATGATACGAACAAACAAACACCACAGTGTCCATGATGAACAGAGCAGGTCACCCTGGGCTTCAGCCTTCACAGAGAGTGTGTGGGAGACTACCCTGGTGGGAGTCTTTCAGTAAGTCTGTCTTCTCCTTCAGAGTCTTGTCAAATGCCTGGTGACTGGGTTCATAGAAAGCCTGGACCTGGGTCTAGCCTTTCTCAGTTACCTCATGGTTACCCCACCAATACAGATGGGTCAGGATGGGTGTCACCACGAGAAGTGGTGAAGACAGCACACAATCCAAACAATGGCTAGAGGAGGGAGCTCAAAGACTAACCACCTTAGTTAGGGTGTTGGCTCCTGTTTCTACCTCCTCCAGTGTCATTGGGTCACAAAGTGGGAGGGCGAGCGTTAGGACGGACGCAGTCAAGCAGTACGACTGCCCCACGTGTGGAAAGCACTTTTCTAAGGCGAACTATGTGACGAAGCACCAGACCATTCACATCAAGGAGAGGCCCTTCAAGTGTAAGCTGTGTTACAAGAGCTTCTCATTCCTGAGTTACCTTATCAGACATACGAATGTCCACAACAGGGAGAAATTGTGGCTTGAGATGTACGCAGGGGAATGATTCTTTAGCTGATTATTTTATTATCATCCTGTGAAGTGTCCTGGGGTAAGAGTTTAATTTTTTTTGTATTACTAAGTCCCCCATTTGAGCATCTAGGTATGCAGTATACTCACATTCTCACATGATACAGACTAGTATTTTGGTTCCTGGGACTGGAAGACTTCTCAGCGGAGGAGTTGCATCGAGTATTGTCACGAGCCGTACCACCCTCTCAGGCCCTAGCCTAAGAAGGGAGATATGGAGCTTTGAAGGACAGAAGAATTGGGAGTATTGTAAATGTATTATTTTTAGTTGTGTGGATTAAGTTTGTCTACACCACGTATTAATTTACTATTTACATAGTTTTTTCAACCCCGTTCAGTTGGTGGCGGCAATACACCTTTTTGGGATGTAATCCGCCATAAAACCCACAGAAGAAGAAGTTAAGATGGATGATGAGGAGGAAACCTGACTGACGACTGTGGCAAGTTTTGGGAGCATGGAGAGGCCAGAGATAAATTGGGATAAGGAACAGAAGGTAGGTATTGGACAAAGGCCATCAGTGTGTCTGCTGCAAGCAGTACTGCGGATTTAGGCATGGCATGAGCGTGGTAAACGGAAAGACTTGGTTATGGATAGCAAGGAAGAAGTAGAAGAGCGAAGTGCAATGGGAAGATGTGTGTTGAGGAAGAATGGTTCCAAGTACAAACCGTATTCTGCTGTCTGATGGCTCAGGAATTTTACCTGACGAGAGTGAGGATGAATTACCTCTGGTGGCAGGTGTGGTGAAGACCTCCAAGTCCAAGCAAAGGATGATTTGGGTGCAGTGGGAGTGACATTTTTGGAGAAAGTGGATCCCTGCCTTTTGGCTGATTCATATGTAGTCTCAGGCTGGGTAGAAAATAAATTGGTGTTGTTAGCTCGAAATGGACTTGTGATGATTTTCTGTGTTTCTTCTGTCTGTGTTTCTTTGCGTTATGTGCCTAGGGAAAAGACTTGGATGACTTGCCTTTGAAAGGAGTGATTACTGGGTTGCTGTTAAGTGTTGAGGTTGAGCAACTAAAATGGAATATTCCCTGTGTCTGTGACGCCCGCCGTTTTGGTGCGCCTGGTGGCGAGCGTCGTGAAACTGATTAGAAACTGTCTGTCCTTTTGAGTTTTGAAGCAGTCTTTTCCTGATAGTCAAGTTGGGATATGTCAGTTATCCCGTGAGAGCTTTTGTGCCGAACCCACTAAGGTATTTCAGAAGCCAAGCTTATGGTCATGTTGTAGGATTCCAAAATGTGAAAAGTGTGCAGGAGGGCATGGGACAAAGGAATGTGTAGTATAGGTGGAAAAAAACATTGTGTAAATTGTGGGGGTGCCCATGTTGCTGGGGATCAGAAGTGCCCGGTGCAAGAGACAGGTTGAGGTTGCCAGGGAGAGCAGAGGATGATGGGTCAAGGGCCTTGGCCAATAGAGTGATACGAATGTATGCTTCAGTAAGATTGGCTTCTTAGCATTCATTGCCATGGTTATCAACTGTACCGCAGAAATGGAATGTAAATCACAGAAAATATATGTTGTGGTGGCAGCTGCTACAGTAAGTACTTGGATTTACCAGGTTTTACTGGAGAAGAGTTACAAGGTCTGCTGAACGAAAGAGTCCCATCAACCCAAACAGTTAAAGTAGTGGAATTGGGTGGTGATTTTTATTTGTGTTATGAAATAGTGTTATATAGGTGCTGGGTTAGTTGGTGGTGTTTTTTTCTCCTCCCTTTTGCCCGTTGTTTATTTTTGTATCACAAAATGTAACGTGGCCGATCACACAGTAGGTGGCGGCATGCACAAATAAAATGTGCCTACACCATGATACCAAAGAAGAAGTAGAAAACGGAAGTGAACAGTAATCGTGCATGTTTTCAATTTCCACGTTAGCGGTTTTATTGTTGTAATTTAGACGTTTATTAACACCATGGAACTCAAAATATGACTAATTTAACTGTACAGCATCACATACTTACCGCAGGGGGTCTTTAATTCACGTTGGAGACAAGACTTGGTTGATAGAGCTACGTAACGCTAGCTAGTTGCTAACAATGGCTAACTGTATGGTTTTCCACACTCAAATAGCCTCCGTCATGGAGGTGCTAGCGAATGCAGCCGTTGCAGAGATCTGTAAAGTCGTAGACAACGACTATGCAGTGTTTCGTTTGGAAATCTCTCAAAGCCAGAAAGAAAACAGGGGGTTGCGGAGGAAACTACAACTAATGGACTTGAAGGTGGCACGGGAGCGCGCAGAGAGAACAATACGAGAGCGCGTTCCCGCCAGTCGTCCCAGTAGTGTCAAGGTCGTCGACCGATACAGAGGAATGGCAAGAGGTACATTTCCCAGAAGGCAGAGGCTGCGCGACTTGTCGTGGTTCATTTAATAGCTCAGTGCCTGTCGCTCCGTTACCTTCTGTACATGTGTTCAGATGTGTTAACCAGAATTGGGTCTTGGTCAATTTTTGGATAGCAAGCACTTGTGCAAAGACACTATCATATTCTAACCAGATTCTTTATTTACTGAATTTCCTATTATCTACTCAATGAAAACAATGTGAATACATGGAATACAATACATTGATCAATAAATGGTATATCTAGAATTTAAGAAGTGTTACCTTACTTTTTGCCAATTGTAGACAGTGTCAATAGTGTACAATATAGCATTGACAGTAACTAACTTAACCACCACTTTTCCCCAATCACTCTCAGGTGAAGGACATTTCACTGGAGGCCACAGGAGCTTTGTGAAGCCAGCGGGACACAATACATGGAGAGATGACCAACCCATAGCTATAGATGAGGGGAGTGGAACCTCAACCCAGCATGTTATTGTGATAGAGGTTAGTGTCATTGTGTAACATTCAAAATGAAAGTACATAGAATGTGGCTAATTTATTTTAGAAAGGCTCCCCTTAGCCATTCATTTGCTTACATGGTCATCCTTAATTATCTGCCACATGGGAGCTCGTGAGACTTCCCTACGACATTGTTATTATATTCCCTGATTGTTATCCAATTAAACTAATGTACCGATAATAACCTAGTGTCGTCTTGTCAGTCTGCAGATGCAGAGGCGGCAGGTCCTGGAGGATCGTCTCTGGTCAAGCAGGAGAGGACTGAAGGAGACGACCCACAACACAGCAGAGACATCCAGACTGGAGCAGCGGCTGGAGTGGCACCCCCTGTAGCCACAGCAGACCTCGCCAACGCCACGGCGCCTCAGCACAGGACCCGATGCAGCATCACGGAGGTCAGTGGAACGCCGAACGCCGTCCTCAAGTCAGAGACTTTAACTGTAACACAAAGGCTCTTACACACAGGATCTGACCACAGGTCAGACCCAGAGAAACTGGGCTGTCCTCCTGCTCCCCGCTCAGAGTATTTTCTTTATGGTAGCCCGAGGACGGTTCATTCCCATCAGGACTCAGGTGATGTGTTAGAGACTGTCAATTATCCGTCTTGTTCTTACACTACAGAGATGGACCCTGGCAACATGCCATTGGGTTTAGAGACACAGACTGATCTGTCTAGAGGGGACTGGAACCAGTACAGTAGTAGTCTATACGCTGAAGGGTGCCTAGATAAGAAAGAGGAGGTCATTGTCGTAGATGAGGTGACTGTGAAAGTTGAGGGCGATGCTCCTCTGATATGGAATGAGACTCACTTAGGAGGACACTCACAAGGCAGAGATTTCTTAGATTACAAGGAAAGCTTAGAGACTAATCCAGATGTTATGACCCACTCCCCTTTACACAAACTCAGGGATCACGAACCAGTGAACACATCGATTGGGCTTTCCGATCAGGTATTGAACTCAAACGACCAAAGGGCAAAGGCTCAGAGAGGGGGACCAAAATCAGGCGGTAGTAAAGTGAAACGGTTCCTCTGCATGTTCTGTAACAAAGGCTTCAGCTGCATCCAGAAGGTGGAGATCCACCAGAGGGTCCACACAGGGGAGAAACCCTTCAGCTGCTCCCAGTGTCACATGCGATTCGCTGAGGCTGGCAACCTGAAGAGGCACCAGAGGGTCCACACAGGTGAGAAACCCTACAGCTGCCCACAGTGTCACATGCGTTTCGCCCAGTCTGGCAACCTGAAGATGCACATGAAGGTCCACACGGGAGAGAGGCCTTTCGCCTGTACGCTCTGTAGGAAGAGGTTCTCAGAAAGGAGCTACCTCAGGATACACCTGCAGAAAAACCATTCCACTCTATAACATAGGAAGTAAACATTCCACTCGATCACTTCTGATGTTTAGATCAAACCCTGCATTAAAGTCAAAGATTCATTTTAATTGTTGTCAGTAGAAAATATCCCCAGATGAATTTGGAATAATGAGAGTAACAGATTTATGTGTTGAATATTCCTGGGTATAATTTTTCCATCCAGACGTGTGATTTATAATGTATATATAAGCCTAAAGTCTGTTACATATTGTGTTTGTACTGTGTAGGCTATATGATGTTCACAAATGCCTATTTCATTACCTCCATTAAACTACTTAATTCTTTCCCCCCCAAGACATTTTTCCTGAGAATATTATTGCAGTTCATCTAGTTCATGCAGATGTTTGTTGAGAATGTGTGGTTTTCATATGGCGTATTTAGAACTTGTTTATGTTTAATAAACACCAACATTTGACTTTTCATTCTAAGACTTTCATTGAAACTCTTCTTTAGTATACATCCATCTGATTACACCCTATTCTGCATACACCTTACTGAACGTTATAACCATTATACACTTATTAAATATACCTACACACTAACAAACACCTACTGTACCTGTCAAACTAGTTTAGTCAGGTTTGTCTGATGACTTGATTTATCATAGCTAACACATCTTTACGCACAACATATTTATGTCCGCCATGATGGGTTTAACAACAATGAAGTCATTCTGTAACTACAGTATCGGACTCAAACGTAGTGGGGATGAGTAAACACTCCATGTTGAAAGTGTGTTTATTATCTGTGTGTACGTACCTGAGGGAGTGTATGTCTGTAATCTGTAACATCTCTCTTTTCCAGGAGGAGGAGGGTCTGGAGGTGATGCTGGTGAAGGAGGAGGGTCTGGGGAACCCCGAGGGGACCATGGTCATGGAGGACAACCAGACTACACCTCCTGAACCCACAGAGGAACCATCTGAGCAGCACAGGACCACACACAGTCTCATTGAGGTGAGCCCACTGTAAACTATTGATTGAATGGTATTAGGTCAGAGCCCGTATCCACAAAGTCTCCAAAGTAGGAGTGCTGATCTAAGATCTATTTACCTTTTAGATCATAATGAGACCATGTAGACAAGTACAGACCTGATCCTCTATCAGTACTTTGACTCTTTGTGGATACGGGCCCAGGTCTTGATGAATTTTGTCTTAAGTGTGGGACCATGCCTTTCAATTATCACACCATTAAATAGTGTATAGTACTCATAGCAATCTCTCATTGCCCAATCAGAAGATTCTCCATAGAAGGGTGCTCATATCAGATCCAACATCCTCTCACTCTGTATATCTTAGTCAGTAGACATGGAGGATGGGAAGCCTGATCTGCTGCTAGTCAAAGAGGAGACAATAGAAGACAGACCAGAGAGCATTGATCTGCTGAGTGGACTAAAGATGGGGGAGCAAGGTAAGAGATAAATACATATAGCCTACAGCAACTTATTTTTACATACAAAAACACATAATGTATCAACTTCACCAGGTAATGGACAAAAAAAACTCCATATGTAGAGTTTTCTGCCGTGTTTTTAAAGTCTAAAGTCTTCCTGCAGGTTGTTGGCTGGAGGCTAACAGTGGAGACTGGGTGGCCATCTTGGATTCCCAATCCCAGATGGTTGCAGACAAGGGCCCAGGGGACATCATCACTGAGCAGGTCAGGACCAGAGGTGACATAGTGGAGGTCAGTGGATGGGACAGCGTCCTCAACTCTGGGCTGGGGAACAACAATGTTAACCACAACCAGAAACAGACAGTGGAACACAAAACAACAACTGAATTTAGTCTCCAAGACAACAGAATGTCTGAGACCAGGGCGAGGTGTAGATTTGGTCTGCGGGGACGTGGAGGCCAGGTTCGTATGCAGCAGGAACGAATAGGCACAGTCTCGGCTAGCGAGGCTCCATCCTGCTCCTATAGTTGTGATTCAGAGAGACTGATGGCGCCTCAGGTTAACCCCCTAACAGATGCTGCCTTCAGCCTGCCTTCTATAGGATCTATCAACTGGAACATGGACCCTGCGACAACACAGACACTCCCTGGCCTTCGTCCTCCTCACACTATCCTAATGTTAAACCAGACATCAGACAATGCCAGTGCCTCAACACTAAATGGCTACATAAGCCCATTGACAAATGATAGTAGTAGTAACGCTGTCAGTAGCTCCGGTGGCAAAGAAAAGCGCTTCCTGTGTTCATTCTGTGGGAAAGCCTTCAGTTTCCCCAAACAGGTGGAGATCCACCAGAGGATACACACGGAGGAGAAACTATTCGGCTGCCACCTGTGCCGGGCCAGTTTCTCCCACTCGTCCAAGCTGAAGAGGCACCAGAGGGTCCACACAGGGGAGAAACCCTACAACTGCCCCCAGTGTGAGAAGAGGTTCTCCCACAAGCACCAGCTGAAGATGCACCTGAAGATGCACACGGGAGAGAGGCCATTCGCCTGTACACACTGTGGGAAGAGGTTCTCAGAAAGGAGCTACCTCAGAATACACCAGCAGAAAATGCACATGGCCCATGTATAGTATAGTGACATGTAATGTAGTACTAGTTAGTTTGTAGTTAATTTTGTTGGTTTTGGATGTAAAGGAAACTGACAAAAGAATAAGTATGATGAGGCAGAGTAGATGATATGGTGATGGTTGGTGTGATGGTGTCTGTAAACATGCTTCACTGATGAAGAGTGACCAACTTAGTCCCTTTTGGTTGATGCTGGTGTTTTATAGTGAGGTAAGGATAGTGCCTTGATTCATGTTTACTTGATATAAAATAGTGAAGCTGTTTTAATGTAATGAACCTTTTCCAAAGTATTCTAAAATAATTTATCAAAGCGAGGGTGGCAGATTTACAGAAAAGGTCAAGTGTTACCAAAGTTATTCTACTTGTCACGTATCGTTTTGTGCAATAAAAGTTTTGTACTTCACTATGTGAGTGTTTGACCATTTTATTGAAATTAAATATAAAATTGAGTCTGTGCTGACTGACTTGGTTATTGTTGTTGCAAGGGACTGAGTTTCCCTTATCTCAGTCAAACCAAAACATTATACTTAATTCTTGAATCAACCAACATGGATTTTTTAATAATAAACTCCAATGGCTCCATATTGTTATGTACTTGAATCACAGTGTTAGAGATGGGCTTGACTGTGGTTAACATTTTATAAAGTCATGTTTCTGTGTGAACAGTAAAGCGTTTCTTATATAAACCTTTATGCTTTTCTGTACAATCTTAGTTTGCAGTCCATCAAGGCCTGCTGATATCCAGTGTTACTGGTGGGAGAGATTGGACCTCTGAGATGGCTGGTCACATATCCTGTCCCGGATCAGGACCATGGATCAGTAGCCATCGCTTTTCCTTCCCGAATCGGAACCAGGACCGAACCGGGAGGGACAGAGACTCCACCACACAGAACACAACCAGTGGACAGGTGGACTGAACAACCCCGGTCGGTCCTGGTGGTCATCAGAGTGACAGAGGCTCCAGTCAGGGATCCAGTCTGCAGCCCAGACTCTTCTCTTCACAGTCTCAGTGTAGGGATGAAGCAGGTCCTGAGTCTGATAGAGAGCAGGTTACACTGAGCTTCAGCCTTCACCGGGAGAGGTGGGAAAGCCCCTGGTGGGAGTCTAACAGGAAGTCTGTCTTCTTCCTCAGGATCTCGTCTAATGCCTGGTGACTGGTTTCATTGAAGGTCTGGACCTGGGTCTAGCCTTCCTCAGTTACCTCATGGTTACCCCACCAATACAGATGGGTCAGGATGGGCTTTCACCACGAGAGGTGCCTAGCCTATAACACAGCACACAATCCCATCAATGGCTAGAGGTCAAGGAGGGAGCTCAGACTAACCAACGGAGGGTGGTGGCTCCTGCTTCTACCTCCTCTAGTGTCATTGGGTCACAACGTGGGAGGGAGAGTGTTAGGACAGATGGCGACAAGTCGTACGCTTGCCCTACGTGTGGGAACCGGTTCGCCAACGCAAACAATTTGAAGGAGCACCAGACCGTTCATACCAAGGAAAGGCCATTTAAGTGCAAACTATGTTACAAGCTTTTCCTTCCTGAGTAGCCTTAGACATAGGAGTGTCCACAACAGGGAGATTTACAAGTTGTCTGTTTCTCTCTTTTAAAAGGTTTGTAATCAGGTCACTTTTCCGCCAATCAGGTTTGGCGGCGCTTCCGAGAGTGTTCTGGCAAGTTGGCGCAGGCACCCATCTAGGGTTCAAGAGAGGCTGCTGGGCGGCCGGCGGCGCTGTTGAGGCGACCGGGGCTTCCACAGGGGAGCTAGGAGCTTCTTGGACCTGCTCGCCACGCTTTCGGCCACGAGTTGCTCCTTCCAGCCAGCATGAAGAAGGCGGAGGTCGGCTGTTTGGGAGCCGACGCACCACAGGAAAGAGGCAGCTGCTTCTTTTCCTCCCCTAACTTCACGAGATGCCCCGCTGTCTTTCTCATGGTGTCTCCGAAGAGGCCCTTTTCAGAGATTAGTGCATTGAGCAAAGGGGTCTTGTCTGTCTCCTTGATGGAAGTCATGGAGAGCCAGAGGTGTGTCTGCGTCATGACCAACACAGCCATCACTTGGCCGGCGCAGACCGCCAACACTTGAGTGATGTGGAGAGCAGCGCTGGTGAAACATGCCACCTCTTCAATGCCAGCCTCTGTTGCGGATCATCATTCTCCCACGTCATCCTATAATAATGTGACCACATGCTCCAAGCAGGCCCAGTTATTCAATCTTAATAGGCGCTCTATCTTCTCTCTGATCTGAGCGGCTAATCGTTGCGCACCTAGAACCCATAACGCTTCAATAGCCCAAAGGTGAGGGATTCGACTGGGAGCCACCCAGTGAGTAGGCCTGAAGAGAGATCCAGAGAGGATGAGTTTTTACTAATGTTGGATTTCTTGCGTTTATGGCCATGGTGTTCAACTGCCCCGATGGAGCAGAAATCACATTAGATAGATGTGATAGTCGCAGCAGCAGAGAAATATTTGGGTGTGAGAGATTTTAGTGCTATAGATCTATAGGGAGTTTTGAGGGAAGGGGTTCGATCCTCCCTGCTGGCCTGGTGTAGGATCGTTCAGGGCCAAAGTAGTGGGATGGGGTGATGGTTTTGGGGGATAGTGTGTAGGTGCAGGGTTGGTCCATTACTATTTCACTTTTTTTTGTGACCAACAATGTGCAATCCGCATTCCGACCTGTGAAAGGCAGCAATGGGCAACACATCGTCTCGTCTGCCGGAAATTCACACAAAGTAGTAAACGGAAGTGAACCGTGACCAAGAACACTTACGTTTGCGTTTTGTTTTTATTTAGACGTACATTATAACCCTGTAACTCAAAATATCACATACTTCCTCCATGTAGTGTTTAATTCGCGTTGGAGACAAGACTTGGTTGATAGATGTTATCTAATTAATGCTAACTAGCTAGCCGCTAAGAATGGCTAACTGTAACGTAATGGTTTTTCACACTCAAATAGCTTCCATAATGGAGGTGCTAGCGAACTCAGCCGTGGCAGAGATCTGTAAACTCGTAGACGACGACTATGCAGTGTTTCGTTTGGAAATTTCTCAAAGTCAGAAAGAAAACAGGGCTTTGCGGAGGAAACTACAGCTACAAGAACTGAAGGTATCACGGGAGCGCGCACTTGCCAGTCGTCCCAGTGGTATCAAGATCCTCGACCGATACAGAGGAATGGCAAGAGGTACATTTTGCAGAAGGCCCGTTCCCCTCTACGCCTGTGTTAAGCACATATTGTATGGTTAACCAGAGTTGTGTCTTGGTTAGTTTTTGGATTGTATGCAATAATTCCCCTGATTACTTAGCAATCTTGCACAAAGACACTATCATATTCTTGACTTACTGCATTTCCTATCACTTACTAATTGAAAACTATCTATGAATAGTTGTGTGACATGTTACCTTATATCCTTGCCAATTTTAGACAGTGTCAAATACTTTACAATATAGTGTTGAGCATTGACAACACAGTACCTAACCTAACCACCTATTTTACCCCAACCACTCTCTCAGGTGAAGGACATCTCACTGGAGGCCACAGAAGTTTTGTGAAGCCAGCGGGATGCAATACATGGAGAGATGACCAACCAATCACGGTTGTTGAGGGAAGTGGAACCTCATCCCAGCATGTTATGGTGATAGAGATTAGTGTCATAGTGTAACAAATAAATTACAGTACATCTAATGTGGCTTGTTTATTTCAGGAAGGCTCCCCTCAGATATTTACTTGCTTACTTGTACATCCTCGTCTATCTGCCATAGTGGAATTTGTGAGACTTCCATACAACATTGTTATCCAATTCAACTCATGTACTGATAATAACCTCTCTTGTGTCAGTCTGCAGATGCAGAGGCTGCAGGTCCTGGGGTCAAGCAGGAGAGATCTGCAGGAGAGGAGGACCCACGGTACTGCAGAGATATCCAGACTGAAGCGCCCCCTGTAGCCACAGAAGACCCTGTCACCACCCCAGCACTGCCCAGGACTCGACACAGCATCACGGAGGTCAGTGGAACGCTGAACGCCGTCCTCAAGACAGAGACAATAACGGGGCTGAGGCAACTGGGCTATGCTCATGCTCCCCGCTCAGAGTATTTACTTTACAGTAGCCCGAGTGCGTTTCTGTCCCATCGGGATTTAGGTGACTCATTACTGACTGTAAATTATCTGTCTTGTTGATATGCTACAAAGACCGAGATGATACATGGTGACATGCCTGTGGGTTTAGATACACAGACTAATCCAATGAGAGGGGATTGGAACCGGTACAGTACTAGTGTATATTCTGAAGGGTGCCTAGATAAGAAAGGAGAGGGGCCTGGTTGTCGATAAGGTGACTGAAAGTGGAGGGCCACTCCTCTGACATGGAATGCAGAGTCTAACTTAGGAGGACACTCGCAGGTCAACACCAGTGACTTCTGGGATTACAGGGAAAGCTTAGCGACAAATACAAATGTCGCTTTACACACGCTTAGGGATCGCGACCCAGTGTCCATGACTATGGCACCTTCCGATTCACACGTCCGTGTCCTTTTTGATCAGGTATTAGAGCCACGTCTCAGGGAGGGAGAGCCACATCAGGCAATAGTAAAGAGAAACCGTTCCTCTGCATGTTCTGTAACAAAGGCTTCAGCAGCCCCCAGAAGGTTGAGATTCACCAGAAGGTCCACACGGGAGAAATCCTGCAGTACTCAGTGTCACATGCGCTTCGCCCAGGCTTGCAACCTGAAGAGGCACCAGAGGGTCCACATAGGGGAGAGATTCTACAGCTGGCCCCAGTGTGAGAAGAGGTTCTCCCACCAGCTGAAGATGCACCTGAAGGTCCACACGGGAGAGAGGTTGTAACGCCTGTATATAGGGCTGTTACGGTGATCTTGTTACCGGCGGACCGCAGTCAAATTCCACATGACCGCTGAGTCACGGTATCTAGGCTACTCCAAAACTGACATCTTAAAATAATTCAATATGTCAGCTTAGAACCCTCCCCCAACAACGGCATAGACTTACGGGAGTTAACTGTTACATTGATCAATACACTGCTAACTAGCAGCATATTTTATTTGCGTTCTTGCTAATGCATTTTGGGTTTCCTTTTCCTCAGATGGTGAATTAGCCCAAATCCATATTTCATATGCGAGTGCATCTGTCATTTCAACTGAACATTGTGGTTACACTAGTGAAGAATGAAATCAAATAAATTTGATTCAGGATGAATTAATGGTGCGTGTCAAGAGCTCGTCATTTATCCAACACACCTATTATTGCGTTCGTATTTCATCAACACTGTTCAGTACAAGCATATTAATTAAGGCTATGCTGTTGTTCAGATTAATATAGTAATTGTATGTGATTTTATAGTGACATATGTTAAAACATAATTCTCTTTATCTTATCATCCTCTTGAACTGACCCATATTTTCCTCCATTCTAGACTAGGGGAAAGGGAAATACCTAGTCAGTTATACAACTGAATGCCTTCAACTGAAATGTGTCTTCCGCATTTAACCCAACCCCTCTGAATCAGAGCGGTGCGGGGCGCTGCCTTAATTGACATCCACGTCTTTGGCGTCCGGGGAACAGTGGGTTAACTGCCTTGCTCAGGTGCAGAATGACAGATTTTTACCTTGTCAGCTCGGGGATTCAAAACCGCAACCTTTCAGTTAGTGGCTCAATGCTCTAACCACTAAGCCGCCTGAGTGGACCCATGTATTAAATGTCAGTTGGTTTCTTTAGAACGCAGGTGAAATCTATTTAATCGCATATTTTTGCATCCAGACATAAAACGACTGTTATATATTGTTTGTACTGTGTAGGCTATATGATATTCAGAAATGCCTATTTCATTACTTCCATTCAACTACTTAATTTTGTTCCACTTTTTATGAGAAAAGCATTGTACACTGAATAAAAATATAAACGCAACATGCAGTCAGGTCAAGACCCTGGTGAGGACGACGAGCACGCAGATGAGCTTCCCGGAGACAGTTTGTGCAGAACTTCTTCAGTTGTGCAAACCCAAAGTTTCATTAGCTGTCCGGTTGGCTGGTCTTAGATGATGCTGAAGGTGAAGAAGGTGGATGTGGAGGTCCTGGGCTGGCTTGGTTACATGTGGTCTGCGGTTATGAGGCCTGTTGGACGTACTGCCAAATTCTCTAAAGCGACGTTGGAGGCAGCTTATGGTAGAGAAAAGAACATTCAATTATCTGGCAACAGCTCTGGTGGACATGCTTGCAGTCAGCATGCCAATTACATGCTCCCACAAAATGTGTGGCATCTGTGGCATTGTGTTGTCTGACAACTGCACATTTTAGTGGCCTTTTATTGTCACCAGCACAAGGTACACCTATGTGATATGCCACACCTGTCAGTTGGATGGATTATCTTGGCAAAGGAGAAATGCTCACTAACAGGGATATAAACAAATTTGTGCTCAAGATTTTAGGGAAATAAGCTTTTTGTGCATATGGACAATTTCTGCCATCCTTTATTTCAGCTCATGAAAAATGGGACCAACACGTTACATGATGCTTTTATATTTTTGTACAGTGTAGTTTATCATGCGGAGTTGAGACTTACTTTTGGCCATACAGTGTATGTGGACACCTGCTCGTCGAACATCTCATTCCACAATCATGAACATTAATATGGAGTTAGTCCCCACTTTGCTGCTATAACAGCTTCCCCTATTCTGGGAAGGCTTTCCACTAGATGTTGGAACATTGCTGCGGGGACTTGCTTCCATTCAGCCACGAGCGTTAGTGAGGTCTTGCACTGATGTTGCACTTTTGCACTTTTGTCTATTCCATTTGCACAACAGCATGTGAAATTTATTGTCAATCAGTGTTGCTCCCTAAGTGGACAGTTTGATTTCACAGAAATGTGATTGACTTGGAGTTACATTGTGTTGTTTAAGTGTTCCCTTTATTTTTTTGAGCAGTGTATATATACATATATATGGTACAAAGATTTTGATTTGTGGCCTGCTGGAGGTCATTTTGCAGGGCTCTGGCAGTGCTCCTCCTTGCACAAAGGCGGAGGTAGCGGTCCTGCTGCTGGGTTGTTGCCCTCCTACGGCCTCCTCCACATCTCCTGATGTACTGGCCTGTCTCCTGGTAGCGCCTCCATGCTCTGGACACTACGCTGACAGACACAGCAAACCTTCTTGCCACAGCTCGCATTGATGTGCCATCCTGGATGAGCTGCACTACCTGAGCCACTTGTGTGGGTTGTAGACTCCGTCTCATGCTACCACTAGAGTGAAAGCACCGCCAGCATTCAAAAGTGACCAAAACATCAGCAAGGAAGCATAGGAACTGAGAAGTGGTCTGTGGTCACCACCTGCAGAACCACTCCTTTATTGGGGGTGTCTTGCTAATTGCCTATAATTTCCACCTGTTGTCTATTCCATTTGCACAACAGCATGTGAAATTTATTGTCAATCAGTGTTGCTTCCTAAGTGGACAGTTTGATTTCACAGAAGTGTGATTGACTTGGAGTTACATTGTGTTGTTTAAGTGTTCCCTTTATTTTTTTGAGCAGTGTATATATACATATATATGGTACAAAGATTTTGATGTGTGTGTGTGTGTATTTGTCAGTAAAAAAATCAATCAATCATGTCCACCATGATGGCTGTAACGATTAAGTCATTCTGTAACTACAGTATAGGAATCAAATGTAGTGAGGATGGGTATACACTCTGAGGGAGTGTGTCTGTGTGATCTGTATCACCTGTCTCTTCCAAGAGGAGGAGGGTCCAGAGGTGCTGCTGGTGAAGGAGGAGGGGTATGAGGAGGGTCTGGGGAACCCTGAGGGAACAATGGACATGGAGGACAACCAGACTACACCTCCTCCTGAACCCACAGAGGAACCAGCTGAGCAGCACAGGACCACACACAGTCTAACTGAGGTGAGCCCAATGTAAACTACTGTGGTATTAGGGGCCGTATCCACAAAGCCTCTCAGAGTATGAGTGCTGATCTAGGATCAGTTTTGCCTTTTAGATAATAATGAATAAGACTATATAGACAGGTGGAGACCTGATACTTGATCAGCACTTTTACTCTGAGACTCTTCGTGGATACGGGCCCAGGTCTTGATACATTTTGTGTTAAGTGTGGGACCATGCCTTTAAATTATCAAACCATTAAAGAGTGTCAATCAAATCAACTAACGTGTTTGCATTGTACTCATAGCGATCCCTCATTTCCTAACCAGAAGATGCTCCATAGCAGGGTGCTGATATCACATTTCTTGATCCAACATCTTCTCACTCTGTATCTCTTACAGTCAGTAGACATGGAGGATGGGAAGCCTGATCTGCTGCTGGTCAAAGAAGAGACAGTAGAAGACGGACCAGAGAGCATTGATCTGCTGAGTGGACTAAAGATGGGGGAGCAAGGTAAGGGAGAAATACATATAGCCTACATACAGTAATATATCTTAAATGGGAATAGTGATACTCCTGGCTGTTGTTTTTTCTTCATTCATAAAATTAAATCATTACAACTTATGTTTACATACAAAAACACACATTATAATGTATGAACTTCACCAGGTTATAGACAAAAAAAACTCAATATGTAGAGTTCTCTGTCATGTTTGGAAAGTCTATTTTGTAACATCTTCCTGCAGGTGGTTGGCTAGAGGCTAATAGAGGAGACTGGGCGACCATCTTGGATTCCCAGACAGATGCAGCCAAGGGCCCAGGGAACATCATCACTGAGAAGGCCACAACCAGAGGTGACTTGGTGGAGGTCAGTGGATGGGATAGTGTCCTCAACTCTGGGGGGGGGGGGGGGGGGGGGTGTATGCATGGGTGTCTGAGCTGTTTGCTAGTGGTTGAAACCGACAGCTCGGTGCGTTCAACATGTCAACACTTCTTACAAAAACAAGTAGTGATGAAGTCAATCCTTCCTCTACTTTGAGCCATGAGAGATTGACATGCATATTATTAATGTTAGCTCTCCTTGTACATTTAAGGGCCAGCCGTGCTGCCCTGTTGTGAGCCAATTGTAATTTTCCTATTTGTGGCACCTGAAAAGTAGTCCAGGTGTGACAAAACTATGGCCTGTAGGCCCTGCCTTGATGATAGTGTTGTTAAGAAGGCAGAGCAGCGCTTTATTATGGACAGACTTCTCCCCATCTTAGCTACTGTTGCATCAACATGTTTTGACCATGACAGTTTACAATCCAGTGTTGCTCCAAGTAGTTTATTCACCTCAACTTTCCACATTATTCATTACAATATTTAGTTGAAGTTTAGGGTTTAGAGTATCAAAGCCAATAAAGAATTTTCAAACCTCCGCTTTACCCACGTGTGTTCTGGCTCTGGCCCAACTCATCGGTTTCTGGACCAATCAGACGGCCCCGAATGTGTTAGCATTCAGTGAAGGGTCGGGGAGGTACTCATTGCGGAGAAGAAAATTGTGTCCGTGTGTGTGGAATAGTGTTTGGCCGGAGTAAGGAGTCTGGGAAGCCAGGCAAGCCTTCTATCGGATCTATCAACTGGAACATGAACCCTGCGACAAGACAGACATTAATGTTAAACCAGACCACACAATGCCAGTGCCTCAACATTAAATGGCTACAAATGACAGTAGTTGTAACGCTATCAGCAGATACGGTGGGAATAAGAATGGTGGCAGTGTTCGTTTTGTGGGAAAGCCTTAAGTTTACCTTAACAGGTGGAGATCACCAAAGGAGTCACCATTCGGCTGCCACCTGTGCTGGGCCTGTTTTTCCCACTCGTCAAGCCTGAAGAGGCACCAGAGGGTCCACACGGGAGAAGCCCTACAGCTGCCCCCAATGTGAGAAGAGGTTCTCTCACCAGCACCATCTGAAGATGCACCTGAAGGTCCACACGGAATAATGGCTGTTTGCTTGTACTCACTGCTGGAAGAGTTTCTCAGAGAGGATCAAACTCAGGATACACCAGCAGAAAGTGTACAAGGCTTTTGTATAGTGTAATGTAATACTAGTTTGTTTGTAGTTCATTCTGTTGGTTTTGGATGTAGTAGGGAACTGGGTGAGGTGAACTGAGGAAAGAATGAGTATGATGAGGCAGAGTAGATGATATGGTGGTTTGTGTGATGTGTCTGCAAAATGCTTCACTGATGAAAAGTGAAAAACTTCTGTGGTTTGATGCTGGTGTTTGATAATGAGGAAATTATAGTGCTTTAATTCATGTTTACTTGACAGGAAGTAGTGATGTGTAGTGTTCAACCTTTTCCAAAGCAAGGGCGTCAGATTTACAGAAATTGTAAAGTGTAACCATAGTCAGAAACGTTATACTACTTGTCACATATTGTGTTGTACAATAAAAGTACTGTACTTCACGCTATGTGAGTGTATGACCATTTGGTCGATCAAAATTTACTCTGTGCTGACTTGGTTATTTTTGTATCATTGCAGGGACTAAGTTTCCTGTATTTCAGTCAAAACAAAACATTATACTTAGTTCTTGAATGTTTGGTGTGTTGCTATAGGCCACCAAGTGCTAACAGTCAGTATCTAAATAATGTGTGAAATGCTTGATAGTGTATGATGTAAACAGAGAGGTCTGCTTTATTGGGGACCTTAATATTGACTGGTTTTCAGTAAGCTGTCTGCTCAAGAGGAAGCTTCTCACTGTAACCTAACATTTTTACTAATACTGTAGAACTTTGTTCTAAAGCTGTATCCGTGCCCATTGGATGCAGTGATCACAATATAGTGGCTATATCCAGGAAAGCCAAAGTTCCAAAAGCTGGGCCTCAAATAGTGTATAAGAGATCATACAAAAGATTGTGCTGTGACTCTTATGTGGATGATGTTAAAAATATTTGTTGGTCTGATGTGATTAATGAGGAGCATCCAGACGGTGCACTTGATGAATTTATGAAATTGCTTCTTCCAATTATTGATAAACATGCACCTGTTAAACTGACTGTTAGATCTGTTTAGGCTCCATGGATTGATGAGAAATTGCAAACTGTTTGGTTGAAAGAGATGGGGCAAAAGGAGTGGCTAATAAGTCTGGCTGCACATCTGACTGGCTGACTTACTGCAAATTGAGAAATTATGTGACAAAAAGAAGAAACTTTATTATGAAGCCAAGATCAATGATATAAAGAATGATGGAAGAAAGCTTGAGTACTTAAAATTATGGGCAGAAAGACAAATTAAACTTCATCAATTACAAATTAAACTGCCAATTATTTAAATTATTTAAAAGTGGGCAAAATTAGGCAGGAAAGGCCAACAACGAACAGTGAGCCATCGTATTCATGCATGAAAAAACAAATAATTAAAAAAGCATTGCAAGTTCGAATTTTGTAAAGTTAGTGTGGGAGAGGTGGGAAAATTATTGTTATCGACAGCATTGACAACTTAGATGTAAAGCTACTGAGGATGGTAGGAGTGGCTATAGAGTCAGCTATCTGTCATATCTTTAAGCCTAGAGGAAAGTCTTTGTCCTCAGGCCTGGAGGGAAGCCAAAGTAATTCCGCTACCCAAGAGTGGTAAAGCAGCCTTTACTGGTTCTAACAGCAGACCTATAAGCTTTCTGCCAGCACTTAGCAAACTGTTGGAAAACATTGTGTTTGACCAAATACAATGCTATTTATCTTTAAAACAAATTAAAAACAGACTTTCAGCATGCTTATAGCAGAGGGCACTCAACATGTACTGCACTGACACAAATGACTGATGATTGGTTGAAAGAAATTGATAATAAGAAGATTGTAGGAGCTGTACTGTTATATTTCAGTGCAGCCTTTGATATTATTGACCAAAAGCTGTTGTTGAAAAACGTATGTGTTATGGCTTTTCAACCACTGCCATATTGTGGATTCAAAGCTATCTATCTAATAGAAATCGAAGGTTTTTCTTTAATGAAATCTTCTCTAATGTCAAACATGTAAAGTGGGGTGTACCGCAGGGCAGCTCTCTAGGCCCTCTACTCTTTTCTATTTTTACCAATGATCTGCCACTGGCATTAAACAAAGCATGTGTGTCCATGTATTCTGATGATTCAACCATATACGTATCAGCAACCACAGCTAATGAAACCCATAACAAAGAGATGCAGTCTGTTTTGGATGGGTGGCCAGTAATAAACTGGTCCTGAACATCTCTAAAACTAAGAGCATTGTATTTGGTATAAATCATTCCATAAGTTATAGTCCTCAGCTGAATCTAGTAATGAATGGTATGGCTGTTGAACAAGTTCAGGAGACTAAATTACTTGGCGCCACCTTAGATTTGTAAACTGTCATGGTCAAAACATTTATGTAGATTCAATGGTTGGAAAGATGGGGAGAGGTCTGTCTGTAATAAAGTGATGCTCTGCTTTTTTGACACAATTCAAAAAGCAAGTCCTGCAGGCTCTAGTTTTGTCTTATCTTGATTATTGTCCAGTTGTGTGGTCATGTCCTGCAAGGAAAGACCTAGTTAAGCTGCAGCTGGCCCAGAACAGAGCGGCACTTCTTGCTCTTCATTGTAATCAGAGGGCTGATATAACTACTATGCATGCCAGTGGTTAAGAGTTGAGGAGAGACTGACTGCATCACTTCTTTTAATAAGAAACAATTTGTTAAATCCCAAATAGTATGCATAGTCAACTTACACACAGCTCTGACACACACACTTACCACACCAGACATACCAAAAGGGGCTTTTCACAGTCCCCAAATTCAGGAAAGTGTACGGTATTATATAGAGGCATTATTGCATGGAACTCCGTTCCATCTCATATTGCTCAAGTGAACAGCAAACCTGGTTTAAAAAGCAGATAATGCAACACCTCATGGCACAACGACTCTCCTGTATTTGACCTAAACAGTTTGTGTGCCTTTTGTAAAAATAAGTCATTTTTACATGTTTTGTGTGGACCCAAGGAAGAGTAGCTGCTGCTTTTGCAACAGCTAATGGGGATCCTAATAAAATACCAAAATAATACACTCCAATGACTCCATATTGTTAGGTACTTCAATCACAGTGTTAGAGATGGGCTTGACTGTGGTTAACATTTTTATGTCATGTTTCTGTGTGTACAGCAAAGAGTTTGTTATATAAATCTTTATATGCTCTTCTGTTCAATTTGTGTTTACAGTCTGCAGTCCATGAGGACCTGCTGATTTCCGGTGTTGCTGGAAGGAGAGACTGGATCTCTGAGGTGGCTGGACACAAACCCTGGCCCCGGATCAGGACACTGGATCAGGAGCCGTCACAGTTCCTTCTTGAGTCGGAACCAGGTCCCAACCGCGAGGGACAGAGACTCCACCATCACACAGAACACAACCAATGGACAGGTAGACTGAACAACCTCAGTCCTGGTGGTCATCAGAGAGACAGAGGCTCCAGTCAGGGATCCAGTCTGCAGCCCCGACCTTTCTCTTCACAGTCTCAGTGCAGGGATGAAGCAGGGCCTGGGGCTGATAGAGATAGACCCTCCTGTTCCTATGATACAAACACCACTGTATCCATGATGAACAGAGCAGGTTACCCTGGGCTTCAGCATTCACAGAGAGCAGTGGGAGACGCCCCTGGTGGTAGTCTATCAGCAAGTCTGTCGTCTCCTTCAGGGTCTCATCTAATGCCTGGTGACTGGATTCATAGACAGCCTGGACCTGGGTCCAGCCTTCCTGGTGATGGTTACCCCACAAATACAGACAGGGTCAGGATGGGCGTTCATCACAAGAGGTACCTAGCCTATAACACGGCAAACAATCTCAACAACACCCAAACAATGGCTAGAGGTCAAGGAGGGAGCTCAAAGACTAACCACCTGAGGGCGGTGGCTCCTCTCATCTCCTCTGGTGTCATTGGGTCACAACGTGAGAGGCCGAGCATTAGTACCGACGCCGACAAGCCCTACTCCTGCCCCACGTGTGGGAAGTGCTTCGCTAGGGCAAACTATTTGAAGGAGCACCAGACCGTTCACACCAAGGAGAGGCCCTTCAAGTGCAAACTATGTTACAAGAGCTTCTCCTTCCTGACTAACCTTACCAGACATAAGAGTGTCCACAACGGGAAAAATTTGTAGCAGTGTGGTTTGAGGTGTACACAGGGGATGTCTGGGAATTATTCTTCAGCTGACATATTATAGTTATCATGTGAAGTGTCTTGGGATAAGAAGGTAGTTAACCACATACCCCTCATTTACCCTTTATTAACATGTCATGTTCTGAAGCAACGTGTTGAAGTTGCCTGAAGGAAACGTGAAGTCAACTGTGAAAGACTGGCAGGAAGTGTTAGTTACATGCATGAGAGAACCAATGCGCAGCCTCGGGAGGAGATCGTTGATGTCACTCCCTCTCGGAGCTGCGGGGTCTTTTCCTCTGCTGAGGGGGAGACAAGAGGGCCAGCTGAGGGGGACCTATTGGACTGGTGCTCACCCCTGCCCCTCCGTATCCAGCGTCTCTGTTCTCAGGGGGACGGTCCGGCCTCTTGGGGGGTCCGGCCATTTTGGGGTTCTTCTTGGAACATATCCAGGCTGTTTCACATCCGGCCGTGATTGGGAGTCCCATAGGGCGGCGCACAATTGGCCAAGCGTTGGCCGGGGTAGGCCGTCGTTGTAAATAATAATTTGTTCTTAACTGACTTGCCTAGTTCAATAAATTATAATAATTTAAAAAATATGAAACGTGCTTGTGTAAATACCTGTTTTTAGTGACTGTAAACCTAGGCTAGAACAAGGACAGTTGCATATTTACCTTACTGAGGTGATGTAGATAGCAAGAATAGAGTAGAATGACTATTCTAACACACTGTTCGTTCTAAACAAATCTGCTCTCAGCTTCAAAGAGACTAATCATAGGAGATTTTATGTGTAATCAGTGGTGGAAAAAGTACCCAAAAATCATACTTGAGTAAAAGTAAAGATACCTTAATAGAAAATGACTCAAGTAAAAGGCACCCAGTAAAATTCTACTTGGGTGAAAATATAAAGGTATTTGGTTTAAAATATACTTAAGTATAAATCATTTCAAATTCCTTATATTAAGCTAAACAGATGGCACAATTTTCTTGTTTTTTTTTATTTACGGAAAGCCACGGGAACACCCCAACATTCAGACATAGTTTACAAACAAACCATGTGTGTTTAGTGAGTCTGCCAGATCAGAGGCAGTAGGGATGACCAGGGATGTTCAGTTGATAAGTGCGTGAATTTGACCGACTATTTTCCTGTCCTGCTAAGCATTCAAAATGTAACGAGTACTTTTGGGTGTCAAGGAAAATGTATGGTGTAAAAAGTGCCTTTGTTGCATTTAATCACAATTTTATTTCAGCGGGCTATCTCTTTGAAATAACTTCTCAGCCTATTCACAATAATATTGGGCTGAATGCTGATAGGGGAAACTTGCTGAATGATCAGAGAAAGGATAGTCAAAGCTTTTCTTTTATACTATTTACAGAAAAATAAGTCCTGGGTGCTTTGCTGGTAATCGACAACAAGAAATCCACAGGGGCCAACCAATTGGATCCAGGTCTACTTAGGTTTGCAGCGCCCATTACTGTTGGCTCAATAACCGTCAGATTTTATTTAACGTTTATCAGGAAATATTACACAAGTATGTAAATCAGCTCTTGTGCCAGGATAGTAGTTATCTTAATATCACCCCATTTCAAGCTTCCTTGTCTAGCTAAGATTCTTGAATCCTTGGTAAATGTACAACTTTGCTATTTTCTATCTGAGAAATGTATTTTGAATGTAAACCAATCAGGGTTTAGGCCTGGGCAGAGCACTATTACAGCAACCACTTTAGTTATGGATCTTGTCAATGCTTTAGACACAAATGAATGTGCTGCTTTGTTTGTGGACCTGTCAAAAGCTTTTGACACTGTTGATTATGCCATTTTATTGAATAAGTTGTCATCGATAACCAGGCGTCAGAACTCAGGCCTATCTTAGTGACAGAACTCAGGCCATCGTGATTGATGAGGTTAAGTCTGAATTTCTTGAGGTACATAAGGTGTACGTACCACAGGAGTCGATTTTGGGACCTGTATTCTTCACTATTTATATAAACACCATTGGTCAATCTGTTAAGTTGTCAACTTCATCTATATGCAGATGGTGCAATAGCATAAACAATAGTATCAACTGTTGATCTGGCTGTGTCAAAACTACGGTCAAACTTTATAGCTATGCAGGAATCCCTTGCTGATTTAAAACATGTGCTTAATATGGGCAAATACACTGCATTCGGAAAGTATTCAGACCCTTTGACTTTTTCCACATTTTGTTACGTTACAGCCTTATTCTAAAATGGATTAAATAAAACAAATTCCTCAGCAATCTACACACAATACCCAATAATGACGAAGCAAAAAGAGGTATTTGGACATTTTTGCTAATTTATTACAAATAAAAAAACATACCTAATGTAAATAAGTATTCAGACCCTTTCCTATGGGACTAGAAATTGAGCTCAGATAAATCCTGTTTCCATTGATCATCCTTGATGTTTCTACAAAGGCACCTAAAGACTCTCAGACCATGAGGAAAAAAGATGGTCTCTGGTATGATGAAACCAAGATTGAGCTCTTTAGCCTGAATACCAAGCGTCACATCTGGAGGAAACCTGGCATCATCCCTACAGTGAAGCATGGTGGTGGCAGCATCATGCTAGTGGGTATGTTTTTCAGCGGCAGGGACTTGGATACTAGTCAGGATCGAGGTAAAGATGAACGAAGCAAAGTACGGTGAGATCCTTGATGAAAGCCTGCTCAGGACCTCAGACTGGGGTGAAGATTCACCTTCCAACAGGACAATGACCCTAAGCACACAGCCAAGACAACGCAGGAGTGGCTCGGGACAAGTCTCCGAATGTCCTTGAGTGGTCCAGCCAGAGCCCAGACTTGAACCCGATCAAACATCTCTGGAGAGACCTAAAAATAGCTGTGCAGTGACGCTCCCCATCCAACCTGACAGAGCTTGAGAAGAATGGGAGAAATCCCCCAAATACAGGTGTGCCAAGCTTGTAGCGTTACAGTATACCCAAGAAGACTCGAAGCTGTAATTGCTGCCAAAGGTGCTTCAACAAAGTACTGAGTAAAGGGTCAGAGTACTTATGTAAATGTGATATTTCTGTTTTTTTATTTTTAATAAATTAGCAAAATGTTCTAATACATTTTAGAATAAGGCTGTAACCTAACAAAATGTGGAAAAAGGCATATCCTCAGATATATACCTCAGACACACTTTAAAACAAACTTCCTTTTGATTGATTGATTTTTTCACAGCTTTTATGTAAGAACCAGCTTAGACTCTTAAGGATTTTAGAACATCATCCGTCGCCCCGTTTGACCTTGAGACTTGATACTTTGTATGTAGGTGTCTTTCCTGATGCTGAACAAATTTGCCTCAAGGATCCATAAGATCTGTCAGGATAGATTTTCCTCCATCTTAGACATTTTGGAAAACGTCTTCTCATGAACCATAACAAAAGCTAAAGGATTTGTTAAGAAATGGCTGAATTATTAATAAATCAGGAAATCAGATTTGACATGTCTTTTTAAATTATTTGTAAATCTACTCCACAATAGTTTATCAACTTTCAACTTTTTACCATGATGAACCATGTTAAGTTTGGCATTGATATCTTTTTTTACTATAACGCTAATGCCTAAAATAATATTCTCATGAACTAAAAGCCAGATTCACTCCAAATTTGGTCCCTATAGTTTGAGAAAATGTTGACGCATTCAAAGATGGCCACACT
The DNA here is from genome assembly GCF_045679555.1 of Salvelinus alpinus. Taxonomy (NCBI): domain Eukaryota; kingdom Metazoa; phylum Chordata; class Actinopteri; order Salmoniformes; family Salmonidae; genus Salvelinus; species Salvelinus alpinus. Next base: position 8,744,255 of record NC_092124.1, on the reverse strand, counting down.
ATACCAGTAGATGCACATATGCTAATCTGATTTTACGTGTCTATGTAAACCACTGTAAATCCACTCCACAGTGGCCTAATAACTTGACTTGTAATCACTATCATGGATGTTCCTAAGATAAACCATACTGAACTTGGTATTGATATTTTTTTTAAACTAGTTAAATATTACCAAATCTTTGCATATGTAATGCTCAATATCCCTCCCATTACTTTATTTCAACATAGGATAGCAGCCTACAAAATATATAACCAATACTGATAACCATCTACATGTCATCGTGATACATACATACGTACAGTCCAGTGGGGGCTCCTCAGGGAAGGACCATCCTACTCGGTCAATTTCATTTAAAAAATAGGGAAACATTTAAAAAGTTGTCCTTTTTAGATTAAACTATGCTAACTATATTAACGTCACCAAATAACTGATTAAAACGCACTGTTTTGCAGTGAAGGTCTACGGTAACCTCAACAGCACACTCTGGGGTAGCACCATGGTGTAGCCGGAGGACAGCAATTTTTCGCCCTCCTCTGGGTGCATTGACTACAATACAAAACCTTGGAGGCTCATGGTTCTCACCCCTTTCCATAGACTTACACAGTAATTATAACGACTTCCGGAGGACGTCCTCCAACCTACCAGAGCTTTTGCAGGATGAACTGACATGTTGTCGACCCAATCAAAGGATCAGAGAATGAATCTAGTACTGAAAGCATAAGCTACAGCTAGCTAGTGCTGCAGTGCATAAAATGTTGTGAGTAGTTGACTCAAAGACAATAGTTGAACAGTTTTGAACAAATAAATCTCTTAAATTAAGGAGAAGCAGCAGAGTGAGAGCTGGCTATATTTTGTTGTCTTTTTTTCCACTTTTACTAACTTAGCTAGCTAGTGCAGCTAGCTAATTTAGCCTACTCAAACCGAGAAGAATGCTATTATGTTAGCTAGCTGGCTAAGGCTATCCAACAGAACTCTTCCAAGTCAAGGTAAGCTTCGGTTTAAGTAATTTATTGCCACGCAGCCCGCCGGTGAAACTGCTAAACTGCTTGCTGTACACTGTAATGCGTGATTGTTGCGGGTTTACTAACGCGTTAGTTCTAGTAGCTATGTTGACTATGACGTTAGCTAATATTGTGACATTGACAACAATGTGGGCTGTGTGTAGCGGTTATGGTATGATGGTTTGGCTTGGAAAGGTTTTTTCATCTGGTCACAGACAGCTGTTGTGTTGTGCACTGAAGTCCACAAGTGAAGGGAAAATGTGAGAGGAGGAGAGCATGTAGATGTGAGAAGGAATTATACAATGACCAAAATGATTACGCTGTTTGTATGTGGCTGCTATGAAGGTGAACTGTGTGTGCAGGTGATCAGGGGTGTATTCATTCTGCCAATTTTGTTGAAAAACATTTCTTAAACAGAACGAAACAGGGATAAACCTACCTGAATTTGTCCAATAGAAACTCTCGTTTCCAACTGTTTGGACTAATGAAGAAAAAAAATGGTTGGACTAATGGTTACAAGCTAGATCAGCTAGATGTAGGCAAGAGTGTGCACGTTGGTATTGAATGTGGCACTGGGTCACCTTGATTACAACAATTTGTCTCTCGACCTGTGCACCTACGTTATAAACTTTTATTCGTAGGCTAGGTTGTAGCAACCTCCATGATGGGTATAGGGAAAATTTCTAGTTTCATGTAGTAGCCTAAACCTATCGATGTTACATTGAGCTAGGTGAATGGAAGATGAATGACAGTCATCCAATATGCTGTAATAGAAATAAGGCCATGGTCATAAAAGAAAATTGTCCTCCCTAATCTTAAATGGCAGCGAACTGCAACAACACCGGGACACAATGCCCTTCTCTCCTGCTTGACAAGCACTACTGTCCGGAAACTGTGTGGGAAGTAGCTACCTAGTAGTACACACATACAACGCATGAAGTAACAGTACACCCATCAATCGTCAGTTTTATAACTTAACATTTAAAAATTATTTGTGTAAAACTAACAGTGAAATACAACTCATTCTCTGGCTTCAAAACAGAAGACCAAACTATCACGGTACAGTAACTCATTGTACGGTAGTTGCATGGTAAGAAACAGAAGAAGAAAAAACACTGCTCAATCAAAGCTCAGACTTTGCTGAGATAGCCAAGTGCATTCTATCTTTGTGTGATCCGTACTGATAGTATAAATATGCTGAGGGGGAAGTACCTCCTCAGAGCTTCTGAGTAACTTGTGCTGTTTGTCTGTAATCTCTTTGCTGGCGGGAATAAACAAATTAAGGACCCCACTAAGGACCACTAAGGACCCCAATCTCAACACACCCACTCGCCCATACTCCAGTCGCCATATTGAGATGCAGCTACCCCCTTCTTCCTTTTTCACCCATCTACACACAATACCCCATAATGACAAAGTGAAAACATGTTTTTATAAATGTTTGCAAATTTATTGAAAATTAAATACACAAAATCGAACTTACGTAAGTATTCACAACCCTGAGTCAATACTTTGTAGCGGCACCTTTTGGCAGCAATTACACCTGTGAGTCTTTCTAGGTAAGCCTGTAAGAGCTTTTCACACCTGTATTGTTCAACATTTGTCTATTGTTATTTTCAAAATTCTTCAAGTTCTGTCAAATTGGTTGTTGATCATTGCTAGACAACCATTTTCAGGTCTTTCCGTAGATGTAAGTCAAAACTGTAACTCGGCCACATTCACTGTTATCTTGTTCAGCAACTCCAGTGTAGATTTGGCCTTGTTTTTTAGGTTATTGACCTGCTGAAAGGTGAATTAATCTCCCAGTGTCTGGTGAAAAGCAGTCTGAACCAGGTTTTCATCGAGGATTTTGCCTGTGCTTAGCTCCATTCCGTTTCTTTTTTATCCTGAAAAACTCCCCAGTCCTTAGCGATTACAAGCATACCTATAATATGATGCAGCCACCACTATGCTTGAAAATGTGGCGAGTGGTACTCAGTGACGTGTTGGATTTGCCCCAAACATAACACTTTGTATTCAGGACAAAACTGTACTCAAGTTTGCCAAAAAGCACCTTGATGATCATCAAGACTTTTGGAAGAATGTTCTATGGACAGATGATTCAAAAGTATTACTTTTTGGACTAAATAGGTCCCATTATGACTTGTGAAAACCAAACACTGCATTCCACAGTAAGAACCTCATACCAACGGTCAAGCATGGTGTTGGAAGTGTGATGGTTTGGGGATGCTTTGCTGCCTCAGGACCTGAACGACTTGCCATAATAGAAGGAACCATGAATTCTGCTCTCTATCAGAGAATTCTACAGAAGAATGTCAGGGCATCTGTCTGTGAGCTGAAGCATGCAGCAAGACAATGATCCAAAACACACAAGTCTACATGAAAATGGTTAAAAAGCAACAAATGTGAAGTTTTGGAATGGCCAAGTCAAAGTCCAGACCTAATCCCAATTGAGATGTTGAGGAAGGACTTGAAACGAGCAGTTCAGGCTTGAAAACCCACAAATGTCGCTGAGTTACAGCAGTTCTGCATGCAATAATGGGACAACATTCCTCTACAGCGACATGAGACTGATCAACAACTACAGGAAGCGTTTGGTTGAAGTCTTTGCAGCTAAAGGTGCCACAACCAGTTGAGTGTAAAGGGGCAATTACTTTTTTACATAGAAGCATTGTATGTTGCATAACTTTGTTTATGAAATATAGTTGAACTCAGAAGTTTACATAAACCTTAGCCAAATACATTTCAACTCAGTTTTTCACAATTCCTGACATTTAATCCCAGTAAAACCTTCCCTGTCTTAGGTCAGTTAGGATCACCACTTTATTTTAAGAATGTGAAATGTCAGAATAATAGTAGAGAGAGGGTTTATTTCAGCTTTTATTTCTTTCATCACATTCCCAGTGGGTCAGAAGTTTACATACACTCAATTAGTATTTGGTAGCATTGCCTTTAAATTGTTTAACTTGAGTCAAACATTTTGGGTAGCCTTCCACAAGCTTCCCACAATAAGTTGGGTAAATTTTGGCACATTCCTCCTAGCAGAGCTGGTGTAACTGAGTCAGGTGTGTAGGCCTCCCTACTCGCACACGCTTTTTCAGTTCTGCCCACAAATCTTCTATAGGATTGAGGTCAGGGCTTTGTAATGGCCACTCCAATACCTTGACTTTGTTGTCCTTAAGCCGTTTTGCCACAACTTTAAAGTATGCTTGGGGTCATTGTCCATTTGGAAGACCAATTTGCGACCAAGCTTTAACTTCCTGACTGATATCTTGAAATGTTGCTTCAATATATCCACATAATTTCCCTGCCTCATGATGCCATCTATTTTGTGAAGTGCACCAGTTCCTCCTGCAGCAAAGCACCCCCACAACATGATGCTGCCACCCCCATGCTTCACGGTTGGGATGGTGTTCTTTGGCTTGCAAGCCTGCCCCTTTTTCCTCCAAACATAACGATGGTCATTATGGCCAAACAGTTCTATTTTTTTTCATCGGACCCGAGGACATTTCTCCAAAAAGTATGATCTTTGTCCCCATGTGCAGTTGCAAACCGTAGTCTGTCTTTTTTATAGCGGTTTTGGAGCAGTGGCTTCTTCCTTGCTGAGCGGCCTTTCAGGTTATGTCGATATAGGACTCATTTTACTGTGGATATAGATACTTTTGTACCTGTTTCCTCCAGCATCTTCACAAGGTCCTTTGCTGTTGTTCTGGGATTGATTTGCACTTTTCGCACCAAAGTATGTTCATCTCTAGGAGACAGAACACGTCTCCTTCCTGAGCAGTATGACGGCTGTGTGGTCCCATGGTGTTTATACTTGCGTACTATTGTTTGTACAGATGAACGTGGTACCTTCAGGCGTTTGGAAATTGCTCCCAAGGATGAACCAGACTTGTGGAGGTCTACACATTTTATTCTGAGGTCTTGGCTGATTTCTTTTGATTTTCCCTTGATGTCAAGCAAAGAGGCACTGAGTTTGAAGGTAGGCCTTGAAATACATCCACAGGTACACCTCAAATGATGTCAATTAGCCTATCAGAAGCTTCTAAAGCCATGCCATCATTTTCTGGAATTTTCCAAGCTGTTTAAAGGCACAGTCAACTTAGTGTATGTAAACTTCTGACCCACTGGAATTGTGATAAGTAAAATATAAGTGAAATAATCTGAAAACAATTGTTGGAAATATTACTTGTCATGCACCAAGTAGATGTCCTCACCGACTTGCCAAAACTATAGTTTGTTAATAAGAAATTTGTGGAGTGGTTGAAAAACAAGTTTTAATGACTCCAAACTAAGTGTATGTAAACCTCCGACTTCAACTGTACCCCTCATTAACATGTTTATTTGAAAAAGGCTTGTAAATACCTTTTTAGAGAGACAGTAAACTTAGGGTAGGACCAGGGGTGCAACTTTCACTGGGGACCCCCCACATTCTGACATTGCATTTCTGTCCCCCCCAGTTTTATAATCGCACTGTGATACAAAACACAGCACCGGTGTGTTTTAGGACCATGTGGACACCTCAGAGCGGTCGTGCAGGATGTTTTCCGGTTTCAGCCGGCTGGATTTAGGGCACAAGGACACCACAGAGCATGCGGACAGGATGTGAGAAGTCATTGCGTATAGGACAAGGATGGGAGAGATGATCAGAGGCAGCTGCTGTCTGTGTTGCACTTTTTCTCAGAGTTATAAAAGCAAGCAGAGCAGAAACCGGCTACTCTTTAGTTGACTGATCTAGCTGGCAAGGTATGTATTTACTCCCAGTGCTGAGCTAGTAATATAACTGACATGTTACGTTAGCCAACGTTCCATCCCCACTCGACTGAAATAAATGAACTACTAGCTACTAGTTAGCTAGCTAGTAGCCAGTTCAGCTCTAGCTAGCAGTATTTAACGGTTGTTGTGTGTATGGAAATGTTTTGAAGCCGTTTTGTCCCATTTCAAAAGTAAATTTGATGTACCATAAGCTAGAGCTAGCCAAAAGTTGGCTAACGTTAGCTAGCTAGCTCACTAACTTTAGCTATTATTTTTGCCTCAATCACACTAGACCTGAATCAAATGATGAAACCAGCAGCCAAATGATTAAAGACCGATCTATTCTGACGTTTCTAAAGTGTAATGTGTTTTTATTAGTCAGTATAGCAATGTAACGTTATTGATCTGTTAGTTTCCCTAACTAATTCCCTACTTTTCACACTGACACAGTATAAACAGCTCTACAGGCTTCACTGTCATGGTGCACAGTCAGTACACAACACTATGCTCACCATGTCTCTTAGCGGGATAAGTTGGTTACAGGCGTCCCAGCAGGGTCAGACAGCCAGGAAAGACCAGTCTACAGAGCTCCGGTGAATTTTTTGGTATGTTATAACAACCAGTGAATGGATAGAAAGTTCCATCTTGAGTTGATGGGTAGACTACAGTTTGGGATCTGGGAATAATGGTAATTTCAATTATTGAACCATTGATTATTTTCTTGGATGTATACATGCACACCAAGGTAATTCTTTATCATACCTCATCTGAACAGGGTCAGATGGTGACCGGTCTCAGCAGGGTCAGAGAGCCAGTGAAGACCAGTCTGTGATGGTACTAAGGTGAACTTTTGCTGATGCAACACTATTCTCTCTGTGCAGCAAACACTAGACAAGCCAGAAGCTTCAAAGATTGAAACTATACTGAACAAAAATATAAACCCAACATGTAAAGCGTTGGTTTCATGAGCTTGAATACAAGATCCCAGAAATGTTCCATATGCACAAAAAGCGTATTTCTCTCAAATTTTGTGCACACATTTGTTTACATCCCTATTAGTGAGCATTTCTCCTTTGGCAAGAATCCATCCACCTGACAGGTGTGGCATATCAAGAAGCTGATTAAACAACATGATCATTACACAGGTAAACCTTGTGCTGGTGGCAATAAAAAGCCACTCTAAAATGTGCAGTTTTGTCACAACACAATGCCACAGATGGCTCAATTTTTTATTTTTTAGGCAGCGTGCAATTGGCATGCTGACTGCAGGAATGCCTACCAGAGCTGTTCAAATTTTATTTGTCACGTGCCAAATACAACAGGTGTAGATCTTTCCTTGAAATACTTACTTACAAACCCTTTACCAACAATGCAGTTCAAGAAATAGAGCTAAGAAAAGGCTACTGAGGCTATATAGAGGGGGTAACGGTACCGTGTCAATGTGTGGGGGTACAGGTTAGTCGAGGTAATTTGTACATGTAGGGAGGGGTAAAGTGACTTTGCACTATGCAAGGTCTCTGACCTCCTCCCTACAGGCTGTCTCATCCTTGTCGGTGATCAGGCCTACCACTGTTGTCGTCAGCAAACTTAATGAGGGTGTTGGAGTCGTGTTTGGCGACGCAGTTATGGGTGAACAGGGAGTACAGGAGGGGACTAAGCACACACCTGTGGGGCCCCCATGTTGAGGATCAGCGTGGCAGATGTGTTGTTGCCTACCCTTAGCACCAGGAAGTCCAGGATCCAGTTGCAGAGGGAGGTGTTTAGTCCCAGGGTCCTTAGCTTAGTGATGAGCTTTGTGGGCGCTATGGTGTTGAACGCTAAGCTATAGTTAATGAACAGCATTCTAACATAGGTGATCCTTTTGTCCAGGTGGACGGCAGTGTGGAATGCGATTGCTTCATCTGTGAGTGGCTGGAGTCTTTGACACCGCCTGGTATAGAGATCCTGGATGTACTGGGCCATTCGCACTACCCTCTGTAGTGCCTTGCGGTTGGAGGCTGAGCAGTTGCCATACCAGGCAATGATGAAATCAGTCAGGATGCTCTCAATGGTGCAGCTGTAGAACCTTTTGAGGATCTGAGGACCCATGCCATATCTTTTCAGTCTCCTGAGGGGGAATAGGTTTCGTCGTGCCCTCTTCACAACTGTCTTGGTGTGCTTGGACCATGTTAGTTTGTTGGTGATGTGGAAACCAAGGAACTTGAAGCTCTCAACCTGCTCCACTGCAGTAGAGGTTGACCGATTAATCGGCATGGCCGATTTAATTAGGGCCGATTTCAAGTTTTCATAACAATTGGTAATTGGACTTTTTGGATGCCGATTATGGCCGATTACATTGCAATCCACGAGGAGACTGCGTGGTAGGCTGACCACCTGTTACGCGAGTGCAACATCAAAAGGACCTGTGGCTGCAAGGAGGCAAGGTAAGTTGCTAGCTAGCATTAAACTTATCTTATAAAAAACAATAAATCTTAACAATCACTAGTTAACTACACATGATTGATGATATTACTAGGTTAACTAGCTTGTCCTGCGTTGCATATAATCAATGCAGTGCCTGTTAATTTATCATCGAATCACAGCTTACTTCAACTTCGCCATGATGATGTAACAAAAGTGCATTTGCAAAAAAAGCACAATCGTTGCACAAATGTACCTAACCATAAACATCAATGCCTTAAAATCAATACACAGAAGTATATATTTTTTAACCTGCATATTTAGTTAAAAGAAATGCATGTTAGCAGGCAATATTAACTAGAGAAATTGTCACTTCTCTTGCATACAGTGCAAGCGGAGTCAGGATATATACAGCAGTTTGGGCCACCTGGCGAACTGTGTGAAGACCATTTCTTCCTAACAAAGACCGTAATTAATTTGCCAGAATTGTACAATTATAACATAACATTGTTTGGTTGGGTTGTGCAATGTAACAGCAATATTTAGACTTTGGGTTGCCACCTGTTCAGTAAAATACAGAAGGGTTCTGTATTTCAATGGAAAAATAAATGTTTTGTTTTCTAAATGCTAGTTTCCGGATTTGACCATATAAATGACCAAAGGCTCGTATTTCTGTGCGTTTATTATATTATAATTAAGTCTATGATTTAATATTTGATAGAGCAGTCTGACTGAGCAGTGGTAAGCAGCAGCAGGCTCGTAAGCATTCATTCCAACAGCACTTTCCTGTGTTTGCCAACAGCTCTTAGCAATGCTTGAAGCACAGCGCTGTTTATGACTTCAAGCCTATCAACTCCTGAGATTAGGCTGGCAATACTAAAGTGCCTATAAGAACATCCATTCATATCCAAGGTATGTGAAATACAAATGGTATCGAGAGAAATAGTCGACGCGTCATAATGCCAATAATAATGACGACCTAAAACTTCTTAACTGGGAATATTGAAGACTCATGTTAAAAGGAACCACCAGCTTTCTTATGTTCTGAGCAAGGAACTTAAACGTTAGCTTTTTACATGGCACATATTGCACTTTTACTTTGTTTATTTTTGTATACTATATTTTAAGGCAGGCTGACAAACCTCAGTTGATTTCCAAACTGTATCAAGGGTTGATATTGGCTTTTCCCGATGACACAAAACATGTAAAACAACAATGTGAGGAAGACCTGGGAGACTATTGAGGATGATGAATGGATACAGATATGTTTGAATGCCCAGTCATGTTCAGATAAACTTCTGCCGTTTAAGACCTTCCATAGAACGTACTATATGCCAGAGAAACTGATTATCATGCACTCAGACATGTAAAACACAAAAGGGGACATATTTGCATATGTTATGATCTTGTGAAGGCCGGCTGAATTCTGACAGAGTATGTTCTTTTATCTCAGCATGCCTACAGATTCTCCCTTCTCACTGTTTTGTAGATACTAGAGACTTATCATAAGAAACTGTGTAACCTAGCATTTATGGCGGCAAAGAAATCCATTGCCATTATTTGGAAGGTTGGTTATCCTCCCACAATGTCCCAATGATGGCAGAAATGTCAAGTTATGTATCATTTGATTTATTAGACGTTTAAAGGTATACTGCAACTTTTATAATGTTTGGATGCCTTATATGGAATACTGTACGACAAAAGGAGTCTGTATTGAAAACATGCCCAAGTCAGGGGAGATACATATTTATGTAATCCCTAGATGCTGGGCTGCTCAGTCCTGGCCCTGGGGGTCTGCCTTACTGTTGTTTGTCACTCTGGCCTTTGCCTAACACACCGGAAACCAATAATGAATGTTTCACTAAGATCCTAAAGCTGAGTGGGGTGTGTTGGGTTGTGTACCCTTAGGGGCAGGATGGGGAGATCCAGCCTTATTGTGTGCAAGTAAAGAGAGCTCTACAGTACTATTATGCGTATGATAAGAATTACAGTGACCTCCATAATTATTTGGACAGTGAAGCATTTTTTCTTCTTTTGGCTCTATACTCAGTGTGGATTTGAAATCAAACAATGATTGATAAAGTCAAAGTGCAGACTGTCAGCTATAATTTGAGGGTATTTTCATTCATATCGGGTAAACCATTTAGAAATTACAGCACTTTTTGTACATAGACCCCCCATTTTAGGCGAGAAAATTATTGGGACAAATGCACTTGTGTGTTAAAGTATTTGGTCCCACATTCATTGCACGCAATGACTAAAGCTTGTGACTATACACATTTGTTGGATGCATTTGCTGTTTGTTTTGGTTGTGTTTCAGAAATGTTTTTTCCCAATAGAAATGAATGGTAAATAATATTGTGTCAATTGAGTCACTTTTATTGTAAATAAGAATAGAATGTTTCTAAACACTTCTATATGAATGTGGATGCTACCATGATTACGGATAATCCTGAATGAATCGTGAATAATGATGAGTGAGAAAGTTAGACGCACAAATATCATACCCCAAACACATCATTACAATAACAGGAGAGGTTAGCATTTTTGGGGGGTATGACATTTGTGAGTCTATAACTTTCTCACTCATCATTATTCACGATTCATTCATAATTATCCGTAAGCATGGTAGCATCCACATTCATGTATAAAAGTGTTTAGAAACATGTTATTCTTATTTACAATAAGTGACACAAAGGGTCATATCAGATTGTGTAGAAATTCATCAATGTAGCAATTTTTGGGTAATCTAAAGCTAAGACAGTTTACTATTTACCTTACTGGGGTGATGTAGATGGAATTGTATTGTATTTGATTCTACTCTGTTCTTGCTAACACACTTATTTCTAAACAAGTCTGCTCTCAGATTTAAAAAATACTGACTGATAGTACCGTATTTCAAAAAACAGCGCACATAGTTTTTCATTTAACCACAACCTATGAGCTATGACTCCACCCAATAACATCCTTTCTCTTCAGTGTTAACGGAAATGAAAAGTGACCTAGAACAATTACCACGTTAGCGTTTTATTGTTGTTATTTAGACGTTTATTAAAACCCTGGAACTCAAACTATGACTAATTTAACTGCACAGCATCACATACTTACACCAGGTAGTGTTTAATTCGCGTTGAAGACAGGGCATGTTTGATAGATGTTATCTAGGTAACGCTAGCTAGTTGCTAACAATGGCTAACTGTATGGTTTTTCACACTCAAATAGCCTCCATTATGGAGGTGCTAGCGAATGCAGCCGTGGCTGACATCTGTAAACTCGTAGACGACGACTATGCGGTGTTTCGTTTGGAAATTTCTCAAAGCCAGAAAGAAAACAGGGCATTGCGAAGGAAACTACAGCTATTCGAACTGAAGGTGGCACGGGAGCGCGTCCTCGCTTGTCGCCCTAGTAGTGTCAAGATCCTCGACCGATACAGAGGAATGGCAAGAGGTACATTTAGCAGAAGGCCAAGGCTGAGCGGCCTGTCGCTGTTCATATATAGCTAAGTGCCTGTCTTCCATTACCCTCTGCTCATATGTTCAGATGTGTTACCCAGAATTGGGTCATGGTCAGTTTTTGGATAATATACAATAATTCCCCTAATTACTTAGCTATATTGCACAATGACACTATCATATTCTAACCATGTTCTTGATTTACGGCATGTCCTATTATTTACTCAATAAAAACAATATGATGCCTGGAACATAATCAATCAGTCTGTAAATAGTATATCAAGAAGTTATGCGAATTGTTACCTTACATCCTTGTCAATTCTATACTTTTTTCAAACTGTCAATAGTGTACAGTATAGCTTTGAGCATTGACAGTAGCTAACATAAACACCTCTTTTACCCCAATTACTCTCTCGGGTGAAGGACAGCTCACTGGAGGCAATAGGAGCTTTGTGAAGCCAGCGGGACACAATACATGGAGAGATAACCAACCAGATACTGTTGATGAGGGAAATGGAGAGTCAACCCAGCATGTTATCGTGATAGAGGTTAGTGTAATAGTGTTACATTAAAATTACAGTACATCAAATGTGACCAGTTTATTTCAGAAAGGCTCAGCTATTAATTTGCTTAAATTTTAATTGATCTGCCGTAGGGGAGCTTGTGAGACTTCCCTACAACAATGTTATCCAATGCTTGTGTCAGTCTGCAGATGCAGATGCTGCAGGTCTTGGGGTCAAGCAACACAGGTCTGAAGGAGAGGAGGGCCCAAGGCAAAGCGGAGACATCCAGACTGGAGTGGTTGGAGCGCCCTATGAAGCCATGGAGGACCCCACCACCTCTGCGCCCCAGCCCAGGACCCGACGTAGCGTCACGGAGGTCAGTGGAAGGCCCGACTCCGTCCTCAAGTCAGAGACAGACACCACGGCTTTAACTGTAACACACAGGCTCTTACACACAGGATCAGACCCAGAGAGGCTGGTGCTGGAAAGACTGGTCTGTCCTCCTGCTCCTGGCTCAGAGTATTTACCGGTATTTCACCAGAGCCAGAGGATGGTTCATTCCGGTAGGGATGGCTATTGTGACGCGTTAGACGCTGGCGGTGATGAGCCGTCTTGCTCTTACACTACAGAGATGGACCCTGGCAACATGCCCTTGGGTTTAGAGACACAGACTGATCTGTCTAAAGGGGACTGGAACCGGTACAGTAGTAGTCTATACGCTGAAGGGTCCCTAGATAAGAAAGGGGAGGTTATAGTCGTAGATGAGGTGACTGTGAAAGTGGAGAGCGACGCTCCTCTGACATGGAATGTAGACGAGACTCACGTAGGGGAAGGACACTCTCAGGGCAACACCAGTGACTTTTTAGACTACAGGGAAAGCATAGAGACAAATGTAAATGTTGCGACCCACTCCCCTATGCACGTGTTCAGGGATCTTGACCCAGTGTCCACATCAATGGCACCTTCCGATTCACACGGCCGCGTCCTTTTCAGTCAGGCATTGAATTCAAACGACAGGGCTAGAGCCCAGTCTCAGGGAGGGGGAGTCACATCAGGTGATAGTAAAGATAAATGGTTCTTCTGCATGTTCTGTAACAAAGGCTTCAGCTGCCCCCAGAAGGTGGAGATCCACCAGAGGGTCCACACAGGGGGAAAACCCTTCAGCTGTACCCAGTGTCATATGCGCTTCGCCCAGGCTCGTGACCTGAAGAGGCACCAGAGGGTCCACACAGGGGTGAAACCCTATAGCTGCCCCCAGTGTGAGAAGAGGTTCTCCCGCCAGGACCATCTGAAAATGCACCTGAAGGTCCACACAGGAGAGAGGCCGTTCGCCTGTACGCACTGCGGGAAGAGGTTCTCAGAGAGGAGATACCTCAGGATACACCAGCAGAAAAACCATTCCACTCTATAACATAGAAATGAACCATTCCACTGGATAGCTTATAGAACAAAACCTTGCATTAAAGACAAAGATTATTTTTTTATTGTTGTCAGCAGAAAAGATCCACAGATGCATTTGGAATAACGAGAGTTAAGCCCAATTCAGACACAACAGCCGACATGAGACAAGATGAAACTATCTAGTTTTAGAATGTTATGTTGTACAACAGCTGACTAAAGACGGGGTATTCAGATCAAGAAGACGAGACGTGCAGTTGAGATCGTTTCCACGTGGCAGCATCATGTTGTGGGGGGGCTTTGCTGCAGGAGGGACTGGTGCACTTCACAAAATAGATGGCATCATGAGGCAGGGGAAATTATGTGGATATATTGAAGCAACATCTCAAGACATCAGTCAGGAAGTTAAAGCTTGGTCGCAAATGGGTCTTCCAAATGGACAATGACCCCAAGCATACTTCCAAAGTTGTGGCAAAATGGCTTAAGGACAACAAAGTCAAGGTATTGGAGTGGCCATCACAAAGCCCTGACCTCAATCCTATAGAAAATCTGTGGGCAGAACTGAAAAAGCGTGTGCAAGCAAGGAGGCCTACAAACCTGACTCAGTTACACCAGCTCTGTCAGGAGGAATGGGCCAAAATTCACCCAACTTATTGTGGGAAGCTTGTGGAAGGCTACCCGAAACGTTTGACCCAAGTTAAACAATTTAACCAAATACTAATTGAGTGTATGTAAACTTCTGACCCACTGGGAATGTGATGAAAGAAATAAAAGCTGAAATAAATCATTCTCTCTACTATTATTCTGACATTTCACATTCTTAAAATAAAGTGGTGATCCTAACTGACCAAATTTTTACTAGGATGAAATGTCAGGAATTGTGAAAAACTGAGTTTAAATGTATTTGGATAAGGTGTATGTAAACTTACGACTTCAACTGTACATGCACCAGAAACAGGGTACACTTTGGGCCCAATCCCGATTTAGGAATTTATGCCTTTCCTACGCACTTCTCAGTATTTGGTATTCAGACTTACCTTATTCAGTCGCATAATGCTCTCTGCAGGTGTGGCTACCTTGCACGCTCTGAATACATTTAATTAAACTGCTGAAAACCTTCCCACTTGCTCCAAATTTTGGTGTTTTCAGCACATTCATCTTACATGTAATTTAGCAGACACTCTTACCCAGAGTGACTTACAGTGAGTAGTGAGTGCATACATTTTGATACTTTTTCTTACTGGTCCCCCACGGGAATCGAATTCACGACCCTGGCGTTGCAAGTGCCATGCTCTACCAACTGAGCCACACAGGACTTTATTCCGCTTAAACCATCCCTTTAAATACGGCGTACCTTTTGAATTAGAATTATGTCGACAGCCTCAATAGAATACATCGAGAGAACGGGTCAGAATATAGGGATCATTGAAAGAAAGCCATCTATGCCTATTCGTTTCTGTTTCAGCACCAACTGGTAGATTTAAAAATACTCTTGTAGATTATGTAGGCACATTTTTGGGTTAGGAAAGTATGTATAAATAAAAATAAACGTTTTGGACAGCCTTTACGCACAAAATATAATGATGAATAAAAAATGGTGGTTCGATTCATCCTGAAAGTTGTCATATTCAGGTTCAAGCCTTAAAATATTGGAAGGTGGAAAAAAGTGTACAATAGGGATTGAACAGTAATCCTATAAATCTACCCTAATTTCTTACTAATCGTGGAGCAGTATGACAACAGTCCAGTCATCGTGAACCGTGCGCCAGGCTCCAGGTTTAAACTGCTACGTGGGGCCTGAGTTCCATAATGATTCAATTAGGCTACATGTCCCAAATTATTGCACAACGTTAGGCTGTTATGAGCCACTAATGCTAGCCACCCTCACTTAGGAACAATTTACAAATCAAATCAACATTTATTTGTCACATGCGCCGAATACAACAAGTGTGTGAGAGATCTGACCAGGAAAGAAAGGTAAACAGAATGGAATGACGCTAAATAAATGTGTGTGGGTATTACTGACGTTGGCTCTCGATATTGGCTAATATTTAACATGATACAAATTTTAAAATAAAACGAAGAAAAGCCCGGGCATATAATCAAAACATTCTAAAGTGCATACATCAACTAGGCAGGTTCAGCCCTACAGAAGCCTATAGTTTGGGTCTCCAAATTTCATCCACGCAAATTATGAGGGCACACAATTAAAATTCGGAATAACGGCAGCGCTATTTACATTTTATTTCACTGTGGAAAAGGGGCCGCAATACATGTCATGTTGATATGATTTTCGGTTTGCTTCCATATGACTGGTTTCACCTTTGCCTCCAGGGATCATAAGGAAAAATAATCTAAAACAATTGCCATGTGTATTTACAATCCCCTTTTCCAAACAGATTACTAATTTACATAGCTCTTATTAATTTATAAATTACAGTGCATGGAGAATGCTGTCATTTATATCAGTAAAAATAAAGTAGATACTTTTTCCACTTGGAATATGGCAGATTGGCTCGACCTTGTGCATGGTTTCCTCGCGCGTAAAGGTGTTGGAATTGTGAGGGGAATTAAGTCAAGGTTGGAATACGGCGTATCTGGACACAGCTCCGCCACACCTTCATTTATTCTAGCTCAACCTCAAACAAATAGTGGGTGAATAGTATGCTATTCAAATGCCTAAGTTCAAGGTCAGAATACAAATAGAGAGAAAAGCGCATAAAAAGTGAATTACGTTCCATTTACGCACGCTTAAATCGGGTCAGAATCGGAGCCTTAGAAACTTGTCAGATAAATATCAGCAAAATAGCTAGCTAGTTCTCTGCAAAGCTAGCTCCTTAAGACCGTCGTGTCTCATCTTATGTATCTGAACTGAGTTTAACAGATTTCATTGTTGAATATTCCTGGGTGGAATATTGCATCTAGACATTGTGGGATATGCAGTCTCTAATGAAAGTCTACACACCCCTTGCACAGTCTTCACATTTTGCTGCCTTCAAATTAAATCTAAAAAGGGATTCAATTCGTTTTTTCCCTACCTATCTACACAACCTACTCCACATTTTCAAAGTGAAAGAAAAATTATAGATCATTTTCCAAATGTATAAAAAAAAAAAAAAACGACCATGTCTTGATTGCATATCTTCACAACCCAGAGTTAATACTTGGCGGAAGCACTTTTTACAGCCACGACAGCTGTAAATAATTTTGAATAAGATTCTACCAACTTTGCACAACTCTTAGGGCAACATATATCCATTGTTTTTGTCAAAATTGCTGTAGCTCAGTAAATTTGGTTGGGAATCATTGATGGCGAGCAATATTCAAACCTCTCTGATTTTCAAGACTGGACTACTCAAATACTCAACACCTCTTGGAAAGCTATTCTGGTGTGTCTTTGGCATTACATGTGTGTAATTGTAATGCTGAAAAATAAAACATTATCCCAGGGTTTTTAGAAGACCGAGGGGAGATTTCCTCAAACTTTTTAGCTGGGCTTTGCTCCTTTCATATTTATTTTGATCCTGACAAAGTCCCTGCCGGTGACAAGCATACCCATAACATAACGCTGTCACACTATGATCTATAATCTTTCATTCACTTTGAAAATGTGAAGTAGCTTGTGTAGATCGCTAGGAAGAACTTTCAATTTAATACTGTGTGTATACACTGTGCAAGAGGTGTGGAGACTTTCAGCAGGCACTTTAAGGTATATATAACCCTAATAATACTGTTACCTATTGTGTTTGTACTGTGTAAGCTATATGATGTTCCCAAATGCCTATTTTTATTACTTCCGTTCAATTGCTTAAGTTTTTTTCTAAGACACTTTTAATAAGAAAGTTAATGCAGTTGATCAAGTACATGCAGATTTTTGTATGTGTGGTTTTCATATGGTGTATTTTAAAGATGCAATATGCAGAAATCACTCTGCCATTTCCTGGTTGCTAAAATTCTAATATGCCTATTTTCAGTTTGTGACAAAACAAGCAGTCATTGTGTAGAGAATCATTGTACCATCTAAACTCGCTGTGAAATATGTTTTCCAAATGTTGTATTTTCAGCTGTTTAAAGCTGGTGTACAAAACCGAAAGTAAAAGACGCAAAAATTAAACTTAAGGGGAAGCATGGAACAGATTTACCACACATAGAACAGATCTACCACTTTTTAGACTTATAGACAGACCTATAACTCACATTTCTATGGGTATTTGGTCAGGTTGCACAAAAAGTTACATATTGCAGCTTTAAAACTTGTTTATGTTTAATAGAATAAAAAGTCCCTTTTTGTTTTTAAGACTTTCATTGAGAATTTCTTTAGTACACATCACATCTGGTCTCACCCTGTTCTGCATGCATACATTTATATGCCAGCAGCATACCACTGCTGGCTTGCTTCTGAAGCTAAGCAGGGTTGGTCCTGGTCAGTCCCTGGATGGGAGACCAGATGCTGATGGAAGTGGTGTTGGAGGGCCAGTAGGAGGCACTCTTTCCTCTGGTCTAAAAAGTATCCCAATGCCCCAGGGCAGTGATTGGGGACACTGCCCTGTGTAGGGTGCCGTTTTTCGGATGGGATGTTAAACGGGTGTCCTGACTCTCTGAGGTCATTAAAGATCCCATGGCACTTATCGTAAGAGTAGGGGTGTTAACCTTGGCGTCGTGGCTATATTCCCAATCTGGCTCTCAAACCATCACGGTCACCTAATAATCCCCAGTTTACAATTGGCTCTTTCATCCCCCTCTAACTATTCCCCAGGTCGTTGCTGTAAATGAGAACGTGTTCTCAGTCAACTTACCTGGAAAAATAAATAAATACACACAACGGTGCTTTATAACCATTATAGACTTACTAAATATACCTACACACTAATAAACACCTACTGTACAAGTCAAAACACACTGAACAAAAATATAATGTAGTAAGTGTTGGTCCCATGTTTCATGAGCTGAAAGAAAAATCCCAGACGTTTTCCATATGCACAAATTTGCTTACATCCCTGTTAGTGAACATTTCTCATTTGCCAAGATAATCCATCCACCTGACAGTTGTGGCATATCAAGAAGCTGAATAAACAGCATGGCCATTACACAGGTGCACCTTGTGCTGGGGGCAATAAAAGGCCACTATAAAATGTGACGTTTTGTCACAACACAATGCCACAGATGTCTCAAGTTTTGAGGGAGCGTGCAATTGGCATGCTGACTGCAGGAATGTCCACCATAGCTGTTGCTAGAGAATCTAATGTTAATTTCTCTACCATAAACTCCAACTTCTCTGAACTTGGTAGTATGTCCAATTGGCCTCACAACTATAGACCACGTCAGCCCAGGAGTATTTCTGTCTGTAATAAAGCCCTTTTGTGGGAGAAAAACTCATTATGATTGGCTGGGCCTGGCTGCCAAGTGGGTGGGCCTATGCCCTCCAAGGCCCACCCATGGCTCCACCCCTGCCCAGTCATTTGAAATCCATAGATTAGGGCCTAATGAATTTATTTCAATTGATTGATTCCCTTAAATGAACTGTAACTCTGTGAAATCTTTGAAAATGTTTCGTGTTGCGTTTATTTTTGTATAGTTTAGTTGGGTTTGGCTGATGACAACTTTTGAATTATAATAGGCGACTCATATTTACCAACAACATATTTATGTCCACCATGATGGGCTTAACAACAACAGTATAGGCCTCAAACGTATTGGGGATGGGTAAACACTCCATGTTGAAAGTGTGTTCATTATCTGTGTGTGTGTGTGTACGTACCTGAGGGAGTGTATGTTTGTAATCTGTATCACCTGTCTCTTCCAGGAGGATCAGGGTCCAGAGGTGCTGCTGGTGAAGGAGGAGGGGTTTGAGGAGGGTCTGGGGAACCCTGAGGGGACCATGGTCATGGAGGACAACCAGACTACACCTCCTCCTGAACCCACAGAGGAACCAGCTGAGCAGCACAGGACCACACACAGTCTCACTGAGGTGAGCCCACTATAAACTACTGTCTGTATGGTATTAGGTCAGGGTCTATATCCACAAAGCCTCAGAGTAGGAGTGCTGATTTAGGATCAGTTTTCCTTTTAGATAATAATGAATGACTATGCAGACATTTGGGGACCTGATCTTCGATCAGCACTTCTACTCTAATACTCTTTGTGGATACAGGCCCAGGTCTTGATTCATTTTGTGTGGGACCATGCCTTTGAAAATATCAAACCATTAAATAGTATGAAGTGATCAAATCAACTAACATGTTTGCATAGTACTCATAGCAATCCCTCATTGGCCAATCAGAAGATGCTCCATAGCAGGGTGCCCATATCAGATTTCTTGATCCAACATCCTCTCACTCTGTATCTCTTACAGTCAGTAGACATGGAGGATGGGAAGCCTGATCTGCTGCTGGTCAAAGAGGAGACAATAGAAGACGGACCAGAGAGCATTGATCTGCTGACTGGATTAAAGATGGGGGAGCAAGGTAAGGGAGAAATACATATAGCCTACATACAGTAATAGATCTTCAATGGGAATAGTAATACAGCACATTGAAGTGATGTGCCTATTTTTTTTCTTCATTCAATACATCAAATGAAATCAATAGAACTTATGTTTGCATAGAAAAACACATTATAATGTCTGAACTTGACTCAAAAAAATGTTTAAAGTCTATTTTCTAACCTCTTCCGGCAGTTAGTTGGCTGGAGGCTAACAGAGAAGACTGGGCGACCATCTTGGATTACCAGACCCAGACGGGTGCAGCCAGGGGCCTAAGGGACAACATCACTGAGCAGGCCAGGACTAGAGGCGACATAGTGGAGGTCAGTGGATGGGACAACCTCCTCAACTCTGGGCCGGGGAACACCACTGTTAACCATAACCAGAAACAGACAGTCGAACCAAAAACAACATCTGAACATAGTCTCCATGACAACAGGGCGAGGCATAACTTTGGTCTGCGGGGACGGGGTGGTGTCGGAATGCCGCGGGATAGAACACACACAGACTCGGCTAGCGATGCTCCGTCCTGCTCCTATAGTTGTGAGGCAGAGAGACTGATGGCGCCTCAGGTTACCCCCCTAACAGGTGCTGCCTTCAGCCTGCCTTCTATAGGATCTATCAACTGGAACATTGACCCTGTGACAACACAGACACTCCCTGGCCTTCGTCCTCCTCACACTCTCCTAATGTTAAACCAGACCTCAGACAATGCCAGACCTCAGACACTAAATGGCTACACAAGCCCATTGACAAATGACAGTAGTAGAGACAGAATCAGTAAAGGTGGCAGCGCCATAGAGAAGCGCTTCACGTGTTCATTCTGTGGGAAAGCCTTCAGTTTCCCCCAACAGGTGGAGATCCACCAGAGGATGCACACGGGGGAGAAACCATATGGCTGCCACCTGTGCCGGGCCACTTTCTCCCAATCGTCCAGCCTGAATAGGCACCAAAGAGTCCACACAGGGGAGAAACCCTTCAGCTGTACCCAGTGTAACATGCGCTTTGCCCATGCTGGCAACCTGAAGAGACACCAGAGGGTCCACACAGGGGAGAAACAATACAGCTGACCCCAGTGTGAGAAAGGATTCTCCTGCTAGCACCAGCTGAAGGTCCACATGGGAGAGAGGTGGTTCGCACTGCAGGAGGAGGTTCTCAGAAAGGAGCTACCTCAAGATACACCTGCAGAAAAAACATTCCACTTAATAGCGTCTGCGGTTTAGATTAAACCCTGCATTAAAGACAAAGATGAATTGTCATTATTGTCAGTAGAAAATATATTTTTGATTTTACCTTTATTTAAACAGGGAGTTAACATTGAGATCAGGGTCTCTTTCACAAGGGAGCTCTGCATATACAATGAATAGGATAAAATAAAATCAGATACAATGTAAAACAAAGAAATACAGCACAACACAAATATTCAAGAAAAACAGTTACATTCCTCAGTAAGAATTGCATGAGCGGCACCAGAACATCCAATTGTAATGTATTTTGTAGTTGCTTCCAGCAATGAGGTGCATTTATAACTAAAAGTGGATTTACCTAGTTCGGTGGAGACCCGAGGAACTTCAAGAGTTAACCAACAAAGTTAGGTAAGTTGGAAACTTGTGTAGTAAAGACTTGTAAACAAAAAGGGACGTTAATGAGGACCAGCCAACCTTTTGATACAGGATGCAGTGGTGAGTGTTACACAGATGCATTTGGAATTACGAGAGTAACAGATGTGTTGAATATTCCTGGGTAGTCTATATTGTATCCAGACATTTAGTGATGTCAGGCATATACAGTGCCTTCAGAAAGTATTCACACCTCTTGACTTTTTCCACATTTTGTTGTGTTCCAGCCTGCATTTAAAATGTTGATTTTTTTTTGTCACTGGCCTAAAAGCCAGTGACAAAAAAGCAGTCAATAAGTAAGTATTTAAATACTTTAAATAATTATTTAAAAGCAGTCAATAAGTATTCAACCCCTAAATATGTTCAGGAGTAAAAATGAGCTTAACAAGTCACATAATAAGTTGTATGGACTCACTCTGTGTGCAATAATAGTGTTTAACATGATTCATGAATGACTACCCCATCTCTGTACCCCACACATACAATTATCTGTAAGGGTCCCGCATGCGAGCAATGAATTTCAACCACAAAGACCAGGGAGGTTTTCCAATGCCTCTCAAAGAAGGGCATCTATTGGTAGATGGGTAAAAAAAAAGCAGACATTGAATATCCCTTTGAGCTTGGTGAAGTTATTACACTTTGGATGGTGTATCAATACACTAAAGTAATACTGCAAGAAATGTGGCAACGCAATTAACTTTTTGTCCAGAATACAAAGTGTTATGTTTGGAGCAAAAACAATACAAGACATTACTGAGTACAACTCTCCACATTTTCAAGCATAGTGGTGGCTGCATCATGTTATGGGAATGCTTGTAATCGTTAAGGATTGCAGTGTTTTTCAGGATAAAAAAGAAACGGAATGGAGCTAAGCAAAATCCTAGAGGAAAACCTGGTTCAGTCTGCTTTCCACCAGACACTGGGAGATTAATTCACCTTTGCAGGACAGTAACCTAAAACACAAGGCCAAATCTACACTTCCTTACCAAGAAACAGTGAATTTTACAGTTTTGACTTACATCTACTTGAGAATCTATGGCAAGACCTGAAAATGGTTATCTAGCATTGATTAACAAGCAATTTGACCGAGCTTGATGCAGTTTAAATGCAGGTTTAGAAAGCTCTTGGAGACTTACACAGAAAGATTCACAGGTTTAATCGCTGCCAAAAGTGTTTCTACAAAGTATTGTCTCGGGTGTAAATACTTTTGTCTCGGGTGTGAATAAGACATTTCTGTACTTCATTTTCAATAAAATTTCAAAAAACATGTTTTCACTGTCATTATGGGGTATTGCGTGTAGATGGGTAAGCATTTTTTTTTTAATACATTTGGAATTCAGGTTGTAACACAACATGTGGAATAAGTCAAGGGGTATGAATACATTCTGAAGGCACTGTAGTCTAATCCAATGAGAGGGGACTGGAACCAGTACAGTAGTAGTGTAAACTCTGAAGGGTCCCTAGATAAGAAAGGAGAGGGTCTGGTCGTAGATGAGGTGACTGTGAAAGTGGAGGGCGACGCTCTTCTGACATGGAATTCAGACGAGACTCAGTTACGAGGAGGACACTCGCAGGGAAACACTAGTGACTTCTTAGACTACAGGGAAGCTTAGAGACATCCAAATGTCGCAACCCACCCCCATTTACATGGCTCTTTCCATTAAATAGACTAACCAGGTGAATCCAGGTGAATGCTATGATCCCTTATTGATGTCACTTATTAAATCTACTTCAATCAGTGTATATGAAGTGGAGGAGACAGGTTAAAGAAGGATTTTTAAGCCTTGAGACATGGATAGTGTATGTGTGCCATTTAGAGGGTGAATGCGCAAGACAAAATATTTAAGTGCCTTTGAAAGGGGTATGGTAATAGGTGCCAGGCGCACCGGTTTGTGTGTATCAAGAACTGCAATGCTGCTGGGTTTTTCACACTCAACATTTTCCTGTGTGTATCAAGAATGGTCTACCACCCAAATTACATCCAGCCAACTTGACACAACTGTGGGAAGCCTTTGAGTCAACATGGGCCAGCATCCCTGTGGAACGCTTTCGAAACCCTGTGGAGTCCATGCCCCGACAAATTGAGGCTGTTGAGGGCAAAAGGGAGGGTTACAACTCAATATTAGGAAGGTGTTCCTAATGTTTGGTATACTCAGTGTGTTTGTGTATATATAAAGATGTCTATAGACATTATGAATAGAAAAGGTGTGTACAGCCAGCATTAGTTATATATGACGAGCCTTGACTAGAATACAGTATATACATAGGAAGTGGGTAAAACAGTATATAAACATTAAAGTGACCTGTGTTCAATTACTATGTACATAGGGCAGCAGTCGAAGGTGAAGGGTAGAGTACGAGGTGGTAGCCGGCTATTAACAGTGAATAAGGTTCAGGGCAGGGTACTGAGCGGAGGCCAGCTAGTGGTGACTATTTAATAGTCTGATGGCCTGGAGCTAGAAGCTGTTTTTCATTCTCTCGGTCCCAGCATTGTCTCCACCGTCTAGATGGTAGTGGGGTGATGTTAGTGGAATTAAATAATTCCTCTACTCATTAATTAAATTCAATCTGTCTATTTATAAGAATTTGTAAGATACTTATTAACATAAAATAGACAGGATACAGTCTTATTAAAATTAGATAATAGTGTTTATTCTCGGAGCACACTGCCATTTGATCATAAACACAGGTTTATATACAAGATATGACGTCATAGGTTACAGAATAAGTCTCATTGTCCTGACAAATAGAAAACAGGTTCAAAAGTTCATTCCAACTTCACAGCACACACATATGACACATAATATAATCAATTATCCTGAAGGCTCACTATAATTTATTACCACTTTAGCAGACAACTCAAGATAATGGAAGACCTAAAAAGTTACCCACAGCCTTATCTAAACATCTCAGGGCTAAGTTGGGTCAGTTCAACCATAGTTTAATGACCCTTTCTGCTTACTTTATAACCCACAACACAAATCTCTTTTCACCAGGCGTGCAGAGTTCAATTAGTTATAGTTTTATCTAAAGCTAGAATTTGTTTTAACTATTTATTAACAAAATTCCTAACAGGTGAACAGGCCTGTCTCCTCACCTTCATCTACACTGATTTGAAGTGGATTTAACAAGTGACATCAATAACGGATCATATCTTTAAAAAAATATATAAACGCAACAATTTCAAAGATTTTACTGAGTTACAGTT
Source organism: Salvelinus alpinus (assembly GCF_045679555.1). Taxonomy (NCBI): domain Eukaryota; kingdom Metazoa; phylum Chordata; class Actinopteri; order Salmoniformes; family Salmonidae; genus Salvelinus; species Salvelinus alpinus. The sequence goes on along the minus strand of NC_092124.1, from coordinate 8,719,438 downwards.
CCTATAAGGAAATCAGTCAATTTAAATTAATTCATTAGGTCCTAATCTATGGATTTCACATGACTGGGAATACAGATATGCATCTGTTGGTCACATTTTTTTACATTTACATTTTAGTCATTTAGCAGACGCTCTTATCCAGAGCGACTTACAGTAGAGTACATACATTTTATTACATTTTTACATACTGAGACAAGGATATCCCTACCGGCCAAGAGCAGACGCTCTTATCCAGAGCGACTTACAGTAGAGTGCATACATTTTATAAAAAAAATTTTTACATACTGAGACAAGGATATCCCTACCGGCCAAACCCTCCCTACCGGCCAAACCCTCCCTAACCCGGACGACGCTATGCCAATTGTGCGTCGCCCCACGGATCTCCCGGTTGCGGCCGGCTGCGACAGAGCCTGGGCGCGAACCCAGCCCAGCCTGGGCGCGAACCCAGAGACTCTGGTGGCGCAGCTAGCACTGCGATGCAGTGCCCTAGACCACTGCGCCACCCGGTCACAGATACCTTTAAAAAAAAAGATAAGTGCGTGGATGAGAGAACCACCATTTGCCTCATGCAGTACGACACATCTCCTTCGTATAGAGTTGATCAGGCTGTTGATTGTGGCCTGTGGAATGTTGTCCCACTCCTCTTCAATGGCTGTGTAAAGTTTCTGGATATTGGCAGGAACTGGAACACGCGGTCTTACACATCGATCCAGAGCATCCCAAACATGCTCAATGTTGTCTGGTGAGTATGCAGGCCATGAAAGAAGTGGGAAATGTTCAGCTTCCAGGAACCGTGTACAGATCCTTGTGACATGGGGCTATACATTATCATGCTGAAACATGAGGTGATGGTGGCGGATGAATGGTAAAACAATGAGACTCAGGATCTCGTCACGGTATCTTTTTGTGCATTCAAATTGCCATCAATAAAATGCAATTGTGTAAATTATCTATAGCTTATGCCTGCCCATACCATAACTCCACCACCACGGGGCATTCTGTTCACAGTGTTGACGTCAGCAAACCGCTTGCAGACAAGACACCATACACACTGCCATCTGCCCGGTACAGTTGAAACTGGAATTAATTTGTGAAGAGCACACTTCCCAAGCGGGCCAGTGGCCATCCAAGGTGAGCATTTGCCCACTGAAGTCGGTTACGACGACGAACTGCAGGCAGGTCAAGACCCTGGTGAGGGCGACAAGATGGTTTTCAATGGGAATAGTGATGCGCCTGGCTATACTTTTTTCTTCATTCATAAAATGAAACAACTTGTGTTTACATACAAAAAAAACACAAACATAATGTATAAACTTCAGCAGGTAATTGACAAAATACTTCATATGTCGAGTTCTCTGCCATGTTTGTAAAGTATTTTTCTAACCTCTTTCTGCAGGTTGTTGGCTGGAGGCTAACAGAGGAGACTGGGGAGCCATCTTGGATTCCCAGACCCAGACTGGTGCAGCCAAGGGCCCAGTGGACAACATCACTGAGCAGGCCAGGACCAGAGGTGACATAGTGGAGGTCAGCGGATGGGACAGCGTCCTCAACTCTGGACTGGGGAACAACATTGTTGACCACTACCAGAAACAGACAGTTGAACACAAAACAACATCTGCGGGGAGGTGTCCGTATGCAGCTGGAGAGAACAGACACAGACTCGGCTAGCGATGCTCTGTCCTGCTCCTATAGTTGTGATTCAGAGAGACTGATGGCGCCTCAGGTTAACTCTAACAGGTGCTGCCTTCACCATGCCTTCTATAGGATCTATCAATTGGAACATGGACCCTGCAACAACACAGACACTCCCTGGCCTTCATCCTCCTCACACTCTCCTAATGTTAAACCAAACCTCAGACAATGCCAGTGCATCAACACTAAATGGCTACACAAGCCTATTGACAAATGACAGTAGTAGTAACGCTATCAACAGATCTTGTGGCAAAGAGTAGCGCTTCCCGTGTTCGTTCTGTGGGAAAGCCTTCAGTTTCCCCCAACAGGTGGAGATCCACCAGATGATGCACACAGGGGAGAAACCATTCGGCTGCCACCTGTGTCGGGCCAGTTTCTCCCATTCCTCCAAGCTGAAGAGGTACCAGAGAGTCCACACATGGGAGAAACCATACAGCTGCCCCCAGTGTGATAAGAGGTTCTCCCACCAGCACCACCTGAAGAGGCACCTGAAGGTCCACACGAGAGAGAGGCTGTTTGCCTGTACGCACTGAAAATGCAGAAAATACACACAGCGCGTGTATAATGTAGAACTAGTTAGATTGTAATGAATTCTGTTGGATTTGGATGTATAGGAAAGTGGATGAGGTGAACTGAGGATGATGAGGCAGAGTAGATGATTATGGTGATGGTGTCTGTAAAAATGCTTTGTCCCTTTAGGTTGATACTGTTTTATACTGAGATAATGACAGTGCCTTAATGAATGTTTACTTGACGTGAGGTCGTGTGTAATGTAATGTTGAACCTTTTCCAAAGTATTCTAAAATGAATGTTTTCATTTATCGTTTTGTGCAATAAAAGTAATGTAGTTCACAGTTGACTATATGACCATTTTGTTTAAATTAAATACAAAATTGACTCTGTACTAACTGACTGGTTTTTGTTTGTGTCATTGCAGGGACTGAGTTTTACTTATTACAGTCGAAACAAAACATTATACTTAATTCTTGAATCAAAACTTAAAAACAGGTCTCCTTGAGTGGCGCAATGGTCTAAGAGATCCTGGTTGTGGCGCAGTGTGCCACTAGAGATCCTGGTTCAAGTCCAGGCCCTGTCTCAGCCGTCCACGACTGGGAGACCCATGGGGCGGCGCACAATTGGCCCAGCGTCATCCGTGTTAGGGGAGGGTTTGGGGAGATGTTCTTGTCCCATCGCGCACTAGCGACTCTTGACATGGGCCCGCTACAGGTGCGCCCGGCCCGCCAGGTGTTTCCTCTGGCTTCCGGGTTCAGCGGGCATTGTGTCAAGAAGCAGTGCAGCTTGGATGGGATGCGTTTCAGAGGACGAATGACCTTCGCCTCTCCCGAGTTAAAAAATACTAACTTGAAAATAAACTCCAATGGCTCCATAATGTTAGGTACTTAAATCACAGTGATTGGCTTGACTGTGGTTATAATATCGTGTTTACAGCGAAGAATTTCTTATATAAACCTTCATATTCTCTTCTGTGGAATTTGTGTTTACAGTCAGAGCTCAGACACGAGATGTATGTGACAGGGTCTACAGACAATCACGGATTACAAAGGGAAAACCAGCCATGTCGCGGACACCAACGTCTTGCTCCCAGACAAGCTAAACACCTTCTGGTGGGGATCATATTTCCAAATTCCCTGAGTGCCCTGTTAGGGTGAAAGAGGTTGAGGTGTCAAGGATCAGTGCTGTACAGCAAATCTCCTATGTGGAGGCGGTGAAGAAAGTTGAAGAGGCCACAGTTCTGAAGAAGATATGGCAGTGGATGCAAATGTTATACGTCAATCAAGTGATCTGGATACACTTATTGTGAATAAGGTGTATTTTGTAGCATTTATAGCTACAGTTATTAACTGTACTGCACAAGTGTCCAATAAGCTGGACATCATTATATCTGTAGCCAAGACGATTTTTGGCCTCCAAGACTTAACAGCAGAAGCTGTTAAGGACAACTGTAGCCAGGAAATGTCCCGCCCTCACAGGATCGTTCTGAGCTTGTGTATCAACCTGACTAGAACAGAAAAGCAGGCTGATTTAGTTAAATTAAAGAAATGTTATGTGTATTATTTTGTACACCACATTTTTTGTGAGGGGACGGGACGGGGGACTTTATTATCCACCTCTACAGTAGGTGGCTGAATGCACATATAATTGTTGCAAACGCCATTATACCAAAGAATAATAGTGAAGTGACCAACAACAATTTCCACGTTATCGGTTTTTATTTAGACATTTATTCAGGGTGGGTATAATTTGTGGAACGTTCCAACAGGAATCCGTTCCAAAAACTCCGTAAATATCAAGGTTGCCAACAAAAAACGCATACAGTCGTATAACAGTAGAATGACATACCGGGTAGGGAGTGAGCTATGTAATTACGTTTTTCACTCACCACGTTTATTCGGAAAAATGTCTCTTCGTTCTGCTAGCCTCCACCATTTCTCGTTCGTTGGTTTAGTTATTATTTCCGGTGTTCCTGCATTTGCCGGTGAACTCTGTTGCGCCTCAATTAGGGAATCGCTGTGGTTGAAATGTAACTAATGACCGCTAGTCCCAGTATTTTTGTAGCTAGGTGGCTTGTACACAATTGTTACCGATGATACTGTATATACCTACTCTTACTACAGAAACATGCATTTTGCCAAGTTCTCTCTGTGTTAATCCTGTTTCCCAAATATAGCAGGTAACTTGTGTCTGTCGATGTTGTTGAGTTCATCTTGCCTAGTTAAATAAAGATTAAATAAATTAGAACATTTAAAATATATACTTTGACCTATTTCAGGTAACCCCAAGATGCTTGATTCACTACACCTGCTTTTGAATAACTTTCCAGTCGTTTTTGCTTTACATTGCGACTTTTGAACGTCTGTTTATTGGATATATATATTAGTGTCTAATAAAAAAGAGCAACGTATGTAAAGCATCCTATCTGTTTTAAGGTTATAGTGTGTGTGTATATGTGTGTGTAGTGTAGGTCCTCTTGATGTCCACTAGGTGTCAGCACGGCTTCAATAATGTCACACCAGGTTCACAACATGTTTTCATGTGTCACAAATCAAATTGTATTTGTCACATGCGCCGAATACTACATGTGTAGACCTTGCAGTGAAATGCTGAAATTAAGCCCTTAACCAACAATTTAGTTGTAAGAAAAATAAGAAATAAAAGTAACAAATAATTAAAGATCAGCAGTAAAATAAAAACAGCGAGCCTATATACATGGGGTACCGGTACAGAGTCAATGTGTCGGGGCACCTGTTAGTCGAGGTAATTGAGGTGTTCCTTTCAAGTCCAGTGGTGTAAATTACTTAACAAAAATGTATTTAAACTACTCCACTACATTCCGTTTATATCTTTTTTTTTTTGTATCTGTACTTTTACTCTTTCTGTTTCTTTAGAACATTATATTTTACTTCACCACATTTCTAAAGAAAATAATATTTTTTTTACTCCATACAGTTTCCCTGGCACCCAAAAGTACTTTTTGCATTTTGAATGCTAAGCCGGACAGGAAAATGGTCCAATTCACACACTTATCAAGAGAACATCCCTACTGCCTCTGATCTAGCAGACTCACTAAACACATGCTTCGTTTGTAAATTATGAGTGTTCCCATGGCTATTTCTTAAATAAAAATACAAGAGAATTGTGCTGTCTGGTTGGCTTAATATATGGAAGGTCAAATCATTTATACTTTTACCACTGATACTTAAGTATCTTTTAGCAATGACATTTACTTAGTATTTTACTGGGTGACTTTTACTTGAGACATTTTCTATTAACATATCTTTACTTTTACTCAAGTATGACAATTGGGTACTTTTTCAACCACTGTTCAAGACGTTTAGCACCCAATATCCAACATTCACTTGGTGGCTTGAAGTAGGAGTGCTGAACTAGGATCTGTTTAGCATTTGTGAGTAGAATGAATAACATTACTTTGACGGGGGGAGGGGGGTAGTGATTCCAGTTCAGCACTCTTAGCCTGAGACATTTCATAAATGCGTACAGAGGAGCACTTTTTTACAATCAGCTTTGCCTAGATCATTCTGACTCAGTTGTCTCTGGAATGAGATTATATGGACAGGGGTGGGTTTGATCATAGATCAGCACTCCTACTCAACACCAGTTGCTGTACCCTAACATTTTATAATCCAATTTCCCTTGCTGTCTATGTCCTTCCGGAACCCCACCTCAACATTGTTCTGTCAAGGCAACAAAAGCAAGTTGGCATGCTCTTGAAAGGAATTTAACTCACAACCTCTCCTTTGGGAATTCACCACCATAACTACTACTACAACTATTTTTAAACTATCTTAACATGTGGCTTTCTTCAGGGGGACCAAGACTAGGAACACCTTTGAATGGTCTACAAAGAATGGCCCCAGGTAAAAGTTGGCTTTTGCAGAGTATGGTTGTATTGTTACTCCACAGCATAGTATGTTATCACAACTCTATTGAAATTACATTTGAAACAAGGTGTCACTTCATTCTTGCTATTTGATGGGAACTAGCCCCTTTTCCCCTACATACCTCTTGTTTGCTCTTTCAGGCCCACAAAGGCAACACGAAAGAAGTTGCTACATTAACTGTTTCTCTGGGATTTGAACTCTCAAACTCTGGCTTGGGGAGCATCCACCATGGTTCGGGAAGCAGACGTCATAACCACTACTCTAGCAGACAGACATAGACTAAATATTAAGGGGTACATGAAAATGCACACATCAAAGACAACATTTCAGAGGTTGGAGAATGGCGTGGGGGCTTGTACTTCTTGGGTCCACCAACCGTTCCTCAATCTTCTTCTGATGATTACAAACATAGATTACGAATCTTCAAAACCTACACTATAGGATGGATGTGTTTAGGAACGGGGGACGAAATTCAAAAGGGACGTATTTCCAATTACCAGCAAATAGACCCTAGAAATGTTATTCCAAAATCTTAATATTGGAACTTTGTCCCTTCATTTGCCTACTACTGTCTATAAGCTATCATGACATGTGGGTTTTTTCTTGGGGACAAGGTATCGGAACGCTTTTGAATGGTCTACAAAGCATGCCCCCAGGTCAAAGTTGGCTTTTTGCAGACATTGTTACTCCACGACATAGTATGTTATCACAACTCTATTAAAAGGACATTCTATACAAGGTGTCACTTCAGTCCTTCTATTTGATGGGAAATAGCCCCTACCCCCCTACACACCTCAAGTTAGCTCTTTCATGCCAACAAAAGGCAACATCAGAAATGTCTCTCTAAAAATTGCTCTCCTCAGATTTGAACTCTCAATCTCTGGTTTGGGGAGCAAACACCATAACCACTACTCTACCAGACAGACAGAGAATAATTGTTAAGGGCTACTTCAAAATGCACACATCAAAGACAACATTTCAGAGGTTGGAGAATGGCGTGGGGGCTTGTACTTCTTGGGTCCACCAACCGTTCCTCAATCTTCTTCTGATGATTACAAACATAGATTATGAATCTTCAAAACCTACACTATAGGATGGATGTGTTTAGGAACGGGGGACGAAATTCAAAAGGGACGTGTTTCCAATTACCAGCAAATAAACCCTAGAAATGTTATTTAAAAATCTTAATATTGGAACTTTGTCACTTCATTTGCCTACTACTGTCTATAAGCTATCATGACATGTGGGTTTTTTCTTGGGGACAAGGTATCGGAACGCTTTTGAATGGTCTACAAAGCATGCCCCCAGGTCAAAGTTGGCTTTTTGCAGACATTGTTACTCCACGACATAGTATGTTATCACAACTCTATTAAAAGGACATTCTATACAAGGTGTCACTTCAGTCCTTCTATTTGATGGGAAATAGCCCCTACCCCCCTACACACCTCAAGTTAGCTCTTTCATGCCAACAAAAGGCAACATCAGAAATGTCTCTCTAAAAATTGCTCTCCTCAGATTTGAACTCTCAATCTCTGGTATGGGGAGCAAACACCATAACCACTACTCTACCAGACAGACAGAGAATAATTGTTAAGGTCTACTTCAAAATGCACACATCAAAGACAACATTTCAGAGGTTGGAGAATGGCGTGGGGGCTTGTACTTCTTGGGTCCACCAACCGTTCCTCAATCTTCTTCTGATGATTACAAACATAGATTACGAATCTTCAAAACCTACACTATAGGATGGATGTGTTTAGGAACGGGGGACGAAATTCAAAAGGGACGTATTTCCAATTACCAGCAAATAGACCCTAGAAATGTTATTCCAAAATCTTAATATTGGAACTTTGTCCCTTCATTTGCCTACTACTGTCTATAAGCTATCATGACATGTGGGTTTTTTCTTGGGGACAAGGTATCGGAACGCTTTTGAATGGTCTACAAAGCATGCCCCCAGGTCAAAGTTGGCTTTTTGCAGACATTGTTACTCCACGACATAGTATGTTATCACAACTCTATTAAAAGGACATTCTATACAAGGTGTCACTTCAGTCCTTCTATTTGATGGGAAATAGCCCCTACCCCCCTACACACCTCAAGTTAGCTCTTTCATGCCAACAAAAGGCAACATCAGAAATGTCTCTCTAAAAATTGCTCTCCTCAGATTTGAACTCTCAATCTCTGGTATGGGGAGCAAACACCATAACCACTACTCTAGCAGACAGACATAGACTAAATATTAAGGGGTACATGAAAATGCACACATCAAAGACAACATTTCAGAGGTTGGAGAATGGCGTGGGGGCTTGTACTTCTTGGGTCCACCAACCGTTCCTCAATCTTCTTCTGATGATTACAAACATAGATTACGAATCTTCAAAACCTACACTATAGGATGGATGTGTTTAGGAACGGGGGACGAAATTCAAAAGGGACGTATTTCCAATTACCAGCAAATAGACCCTAGAAATGTTATTCCAAAATCTTAATATTGGAACTTTGTCCCTTCATTTGCCTACTACTGTCTATAAGCTATCATGACATGTGGGTTTTTTCTTGGGGACAAGGTATCGGAACGCTTTTGAATGGTCTACAAAGCATGCCCCCAGGTCAAAGTTGGCTTTTTGCAGACATTGTTACTCCACGACATAGTATGTTATCACAACTCTATTAAAAGGACATTCTATACAAGGTGTCACTTCAGTCCTTCTATTTGATGGGAAATAGCCCCTACCCCCCTACACACCTCAAGTTAGCTCTTTCATGCCAACAAAAGGCAACATCAGAAATGTCTCTCTAAAAATTGCTCTCCTCAGATTTGAACTCTCAATCTCTGGTTTGGGGAGCAAACACCATAACCACTACTCTACCAGACAGACAGAGAATAATTGTTAAGGGCTACTTCAAAATGCACACATCAAAGACAACATTTCAGAGGTTGGAGAATGGCGTGGGGGCTTGTACTTCTTGGGTCCACCAACCGTTCCTCAATCTTCTTCTGATGATTACAAACATAGATTATGAATCTTCAAAACCTACACTATAGGATGGATGTGTTTAGGAACGGGGGACGAAATTCAAAAGGGACGTGTTTCCAATTACCAGCAAATAAACCCTAGAAATGTTATTTAAAAATCTTAATATTGGAACTTTGTCACTTCATTTGCCTACTACTGTCTATAAGCTATCATGACATGTGGGTTTTTTCTTGGGGACAAGGTATCGGAACGCTTTTGAATGGTCTACAAAGCATGCCCCCAGGTCAAAGTTGGCTTTTTGCAGACATTGTTACTCCACGACATAGTATGTTATCACAACTCTATTAAAAGGACATTCTATACAAGGTGTCACTTCAGTCCTTCTATTTGATGGGAAATAGCCCCTACCCCCCTACACACCTCAAGTTAGCTCTTTCATGCCAACAAAAGGCAACATCAGAAATGTCTCTCTAAAAATTGCTCTCCTCAGATTTGAACTCTCAATCTCTGGTATGGGGAGCAAACACCATAACCACTACTCTACCAGACAGACAGAGAATAATTGTTAAGGTCTACTTCAAAATGCACACATCAAAGACAACATTTCAGAGGTTGGAGAATGGCGTGGGGGCTTGTACTTCTTGGGTCCACCAACCGTTCCTCAATCTTCTTCTGATGATTACAAACATAGATTACGAATCTTCAAAACCTACACTATAGGATGGATGTGTTTAGGAACGGGGGACGAAATTCAAAAGGGACGTATTTCCAATTACCAGCAAATAGACCCTAGAAATGTTATTCCAAAATCTTAATATTGGAACTTTGTCCCTTCATTTGCCTACTACTGTCTATAAGCTATCATGACATGTGGGTTTTTTCTTGGGGACAAGGTATCGGAACGCTTTTGAATGGTCTACAAAGCATGCCCCCAGGTCAAAGTTGGCTTTTTGCAGACATTGTTACTCCACGACATAGTATGTTATCACAACTCTATTAAAAGGACATTCTATACAAGGTGTCACTTCAGTCCTTCTATTTGATGGGAAATAGCCCCTACCCCCCTACACACCTCAAGTTAGCTCTTTCATGCCAACAAAAGGCAACATCAGAAATGTCTCTCTAAAAATTGCTCTCCTCAGATTTGAACTCTCAATCTCTGGTATGGGGAGCAAACACCATAACCACTACTCTAGCAGACAGACATAGACTAAATATTAAGGGGTACATGAAAATGCACACATCAAAGACAACATTTCAGAGGTTGGAGAATGGCGTGGGGGCTTGTACTTCTTGGGTCCACCAACCGTTCCTCAATCTTCTTCTGATGATTACAAACATAGATTACGAATCTTCAAAACCTACACTATAGGATGGATGTGTTTAGGAACGGGGGACGAAATTCAAAAGGGACGTATTTCCAATTACCAGCAAATAGACCCTAGAAATGTTATTCCAAAATCTTAATATTGGAACTTTGTCCCTTCATTTGCCTACTACTGTCTATAAGCTATCATGACATGTGGGTTTTTTCTTGGGGACAAGGTATCGGAACGCTTTTGAATGGTCTACAAAGCATGCCCCCAGGTCAAAGTTGGCTTTTTGCAGACATTGTTACTCCACGACATAGTATGTTATCACAACTCTATTAAAAGGACATTCTATACAAGGTGTCACTTCAGTCCTTCTATTTGATGGGAAATAGCCCCTACCCCCCTACACACCTCAAGTTAGCTCTTTCATGCCAACAAAAGGCAACATCAGAAATGTCTCTCTAAAAATTGCTCTCCTCAGATTTGAACTCTCAATCTCTGGTTTGGGGAGCAAACACCATAACCACTACTCTACCAGACAGACAGAGAATAATTGTTAAGGGCTACTTCAAAATGCACACATCAAAGACAACATTTCAGAGGTTGGAGAATGGCGTGGGGGCTTGTACTTCTTGGGTCCACCAACCGTTCCTCAATCTTCTTCTGATGATTACAAACATAGATTATGAATCTTCAAAACCTACACTATAGGATGGATGTGTTTAGGAACGGGGGACGAAATTCAAAAGGGACGTGTTTCCAATTACCAGCAAATAAACCCTAGAAATGTTATTTAAAAATCTTAATATTGGAACTTTGTCACTTCATTTGCCTACTACTGTCTATAAGCTATCATGACATGTGGGTTTTTTCTTGGGGACAAGGTATCGGAACGCTTTTGAATGGTCTACAAAGCATGCCCCCAGGTCAAAGTTGGCTTTTTGCAGACATTGTTACTCCACGACATAGTATGTTATCACAACTCTATTAAAAGGACATTCTATACAAGGTGTCACTTCAGTCCTTCTATTTGATGGGAAATAGCCCCTACCCCCCTACACACCTCAAGTTAGCTCTTTCATGCCAACAAAAGGCAACATCAGAAATGTCTCTCTAAAAATTGCTCTCCTCAGATTTGAACTCTCAATCTCTGGTATGAGGAGCAAACACCATAACCACTACTCTAGCAGACAGACATAGACTAAATATTAAGGGGTACATGAAAATGCACACATCAAAGACAACATTTCAGAGGTTGGAGAATGGCGTGGGGGCTTGTACTTCTTGGGTCCACCAACCGTTCCTCAATCTTCTTCTGATGATTACAAACATAGATTACGAATCTTCAAAACCTACACTATAGGATGGATGTGTTTAGGAACGGGGGACGAAATTCAAAAGGGACGTATTTCCAATTACCAGCAAATAGACCCTAGAAATGTTATTCCAAAATCTTAATATTGGAACTTTGTCCCTTCATTTGCCTACTACTGTCTATAAGCTATCATGACATGTGGGTTTTTTCTTGGGGACAAGGTATCGGAACGCTTTTGAATGGTCTACAAAGCATGCCCCCAGGTCAAAGTTGGCTTTTTGCAGACATTGTTACTCCACGACATAGTATGTTATCACAACTCTATTAAAAGGACATTCTATACAAGGTGTCACTTCAGTCCTTCTATTTGATGGGAAATAGCCCCTACCCCCCTACACACCTCAAGTTAGCTCTTTCATGCCAACAAAAGGCAACATCAGAAATGTCTCTCTAAAAATTGCTCTCCTCAGATTTGAACTCTCAATCTCTGGTATGGGGAGCAAACACCATAACCACTACTCTAGCAGACAGACATAGACTAAATATTAAGGGGTACATGAAAATGCACACATCAAAGACAACATTTCAGAGGTTGGAGAATGGCGTGGGGGCTTGTACTTCTTGGGTCCACCAACCGTTCCTCAATCTTCTTCTGATGATTACAAACATAGATTACGAATCTTCAAAACCTACACTATAGGATGGATGTGTTTAGGAACGGGGGACGAAATTCAAAAGGGACGTATTTCCAATTACCAGCAAATAGACCCTAGAAATGTTATTCCAAAATCTTAATATTGGAACTTTGTCCCTTCATTTGCCTACTACTGTCTATAAGCTATCATGACATGTGGGTTTTTTCTTGGGGACAAGGTATCGGAACGCTTTTGAATGGTCTACAAAGCATGCCCCCAGGTCAAAGTTGGCTTTTTGCAGACATTGTTACTCCACGACATAGTATGTTATCACAACTCTATTAAAAGGACATTCTATACAAGGTGTCACTTCAGTCCTTCTATTTGATGGGAAATAGCCCCTACCCCCCTACACACCTCAAGTTAGCTCTTTCATGCCAACAAAAGGCAACATCAGAAATGTCTCTCTAAAAATTGCTCTCCTCAGATTTGAACTCTCAATCTCTGGTTTGGGGAGCAAACACCATAACCACTACTCTACCAGACAGACAGAGAATAATTGTTAAGGGCTACTTCAAAATGCACACATCAAAGACAACATTTCAGAGGTTGGAGAATGGCGTGGGGGCTTGTACTTCTTGGGTCCACCAACCGTTCCTCAATCTTCTTCTGATGATTACAAACATAGATTATGAATCTTCAAAACCTACACTATAGGATGGATGTGTTTAGGAACGGGGGACGAAATTCAAAAGGGACGTGTTTCCAATTACCAGCAAATAAACCCTAGAAATGTTATTTAAAAATCTTAATATTGGAACTTTGTCACTTCATTTGCCTACTACTGTCTATAAGCTATCATGACATGTGGGTTTTTTCTTGGGGACAAGGTATCGGAACGCTTTTGAATGGTCTACAAAGCATGCCCCCAGGTCAAAGTTGGCTTTTTGCAGACATTGTTACTCCACGACATAGTATGTTATCACAACTCTATTAAAAGGACATTCTATACAAGGTGTCACTTCAGTCCTTCTATTTGATGGGAAATAGCCCCTACCCCCCTACACACCTCAAGTTAGCTCTTTCATGCCAACAAAAGGCAACATCAGAAATGTCTCTCTAAAAATTGCTCTCCTCAGATTTGAACTCTCAATCTCTGGTATGAGGAGCAAACACCATAACCACTACTCTAGCAGACAGACATAGACTAAATATTAAGGGGTACATGAAAATGCACACATCAAAGACAACATTTCAGAGGTTGGAGAATGGCGTGGGGGCTTGTACTTCTTGGGTCCACCAACCGTTCCTCAATCTTCTTCTGATGATTACAAACATAGATTACGAATCTTCAAAACCTACACTATAGGATGGATGTGTTTAGGAACGGGGGACGAAATTCAAAAGGGACGTATTTCCAATTACCAGCAAATAGACCCTAGAAATGTTATTCCAAAATCTTAATATTGGAACTTTGTCCCTTCATTTGCCTACTACTGTCTATAAGCTATCATGACATGTGGGTTTTTTCTTGGGGACAAGGTATCGGAACGCTTTTGAATGGTCTACAAAGCATGCCCCCAGGTCAAAGTTGGCTTTTTGCAGACATTGTTACTCCACGACATAGTATGTTATCACAACTCTATTAAAAGGACATTCTATACAAGGTGTCACTTCAGTCCTTCTATTTGATGGGAAATAGCCACTACCCCCCTACACACCTCAAGTTAGCTCTTTCATGCCAACAAAAGGCAACATCAGAAATGTCTCTCTAAAAATTGCTCTCCTCAGATTTGAACTCTCAATCTCTGGTATGGGGAGCAAACACCATAACCACTACTCTAGCAGACAGACATAGACTAAATATTAAGGGGTACATGAAAATGCACACATCAAAGACAACATTTCAGAGGTTGGAGAATGGCGTGGGGGCTTGTACTTCTTGGGTCCACCAACCGTTCCTCAATCTTCTTCTGATGATTACAAACATAGATTACGAATCTTCAAAACCTACACTATAGGATGGATGTGTTTAGGAACGGGGGACGAAATTCAAAAGGGACGTATTTCCAATTACCAGCAAATAGACCCTAGAAATGTTATTCCAAAATCTTAATATTGGAACTTTGTCCCTTCATTTGCCTACTACTGTCTATAAGCTATCATGACATGTGGGTTTTTTCTTGGGGACAAGGTATCGGAACGCTTTTGAATGGTCTACAAAGCATGCCCCCAGGTCAAAGTTGGCTTTTTGCAGACATTGTTACTCCACGACATAGTATGTTATCACAACTCTATTAAAAGGACATTCTATACAAGGTGTCACTTCAGTCCTTCTATTTGATGGGAAATAGCCCCTACCCCCCTACACACCTCAAGTTAGCTCTTTCATGCCAACAAAAGGCAACATCAGAAATGTCTCTCTAAAAATTGCTCTCCTCAGATTTGAAATCTCAATCTCTGGTTTGGGGAGCAAACACCATAACCACTACTCTACCAGACAGACAGAGAATAATTGTTAAGGGCTACTTCAAAATGCACACATCAAAGACAACATTTCAGAGGTTGGAGAATGGCGTGGGGGCTTGTACTTCTTGGGTCCACCAACCGTTCCTCAATCTTCTTCTGATGATTACAAACATAGATTATGAATCTTCAAAACCTACACTATAGGATGGATGTGTTTAGGAACGGGGGACGAAATTCAAAAGGGACGTGTTTCCAATTACCAGCAAATAAACCCTAGAAATGTTATTTAAAAATCTTAATATTGGAACTTTGTCACTTCATTTGCCTACTACTGTCTATAAGCTATCATGACATGTGGGTTTTTTCTTGGGGACAAGGTATCGGAACGCTTTTGAATGGTCTACAAAGCATGCCCCCAGGTCAAAGTTGGCTTTTTGCAGACATTGTTACTCCACGACATAGTATGTTATCACAACTCTATTAAAAGGACATTCTATACAAGGTGTCACTTCAGTCCTTCTATTTGATGGGAAATAGCCCCTACCCCCCTACACACCTCAAGTTAGCTCTTTCATGCCAACAAAAGGCAACATCAGAAATGTCTCTCTAAAAATTGCTCTCCTCAGATTTGAACTCTCAATCTCTGGTATGGGGAGCAAACACCATAACCACTACTCTACCAGACAGACAGAGAATAATTGTTAAGGTCTACTTCAAAATGCACACATCAAAGACAACATTTCAGAGGTTGGAGAATGGCGTGGGGGCTTGTACTTCTTGGGTCCACCAACCGTTCCTCAATCTTCTTCTGATGATTACAAACATAGATTACGAATCTTCAAAACCTACACTATAGGATGGATGTGTTTAGGAACGGGGGACGAAATTCAAAAGGGACGTATTTCCAATTACCAGCAAATAGACCCTAGAAATGTTATTCCAAAATCTTAATATTGGAACTTTGTCCCTTCATTTGCCTACTACTGTCTATAAGCTATCATGACATGTGGGTTTTTTCTTGGGGACAAGGTATCGGAACGCTTTTGAATGGTCTACAAAGCATGCCCCCAGGTCAAAGTTGGCTTTTTGCAGACATTGTTACTCCACGACATAGTATGTTATCACAACTCTATTAAAAGGACATTCTATACAAGGTGTCACTTCAGTCCTTCTATTTGATGGGAAATAGCCACTACCCCCCTACACACCTCAAGTTAGCTCTTTCATGCCAACAAAAGGCAACATCAGAAATGTCTCTCTAAAAATTGCTCTCCTCAGATTTGAAATCTCAATCTCTGGTTTGGGGAGCAAACACCATAACCACTACTCTACCAGACAGACAGAGAATAATTGTTAAGGGCTACTTCAAAATGCACACATCAAAGACAACATTTCAGAGGTTGGAGAATGGCGTGGGGGCTTGTACTTCTTGGGTCCACCAACCGTTCCTCAATCTTCTTCTGATGATTACAAACATAGATTATGAATCTTCAAAACCTACACTATAGGATGGATGTGTTTAGGAACGGGGGACGAAATTCAAAAGGGACGTGTTTCCAATTACCAGCAAATAAACCCTAGAAATGTTATTTAAAAATCTTAATATTGGAACTTTGTCACTTCATTTGCCTACTACTGTCTATAAGCTATCATGACATGTGGGTTTTTTCTTGGGGACAAGGTATCGGAACGCTTTTGAATGGTCTACAAAGCATGCCCCCAGGTCAAAGTTGGCTTTTTGCAGACATTGTTACTCCACGACATAGTATGTTATCACAACTCTATTAAAAGGACATTCTATACAAGGTGTCACTTCAGTCCTTCTATTTGATGGGAAATAGCCCCTACCCCCCTACACACCTCAAGTTAGCTCTTTCATGCCAACAAAAGGCAACATCAGAAATGTCTCTCTAAAAATTGCTCTCCTCAGATTTGAACTCTCAATCTCTGGTATGGGGAGCAAACACCATAACCACTACTCTAGCAGACAGACATAGACTAAATATTAAGGGGTACATGAAAATGCACACATCAAAGACAACATTTCAGAGGTTGGAGAATGGCGTGGGGGCTTGTACTTCTTGGGTCCACCAACCGTTCCTCAATCTTCTTCTGATGATTACAAACATAGATTACGAATCTTCAAAACCTACACTATAGGATGGATGTGTTTAGGAACGGGGGACGAAATTCAAAAGGGACGTATTTCCAATTACCAGCAAATAGACCCTAGAAATGTTATTCCAAAATCTTAATATTGGAACTTTGTCCCTTCATTTGCCTACTACTGTCTATAAGCTATCATGACATGTGGGTTTTTTCTTGGGGACAAGGTATCGGAACGCTTTTGAATGGTCTACAAAGCATGCCCCCAGGTCAAAGTTGGCTTTTTGCAGACATTGTTACTCCACGACATAGTATGTTATCACAACTCTATTAAAAGGACATTCTATACAAGGTGTCACTTCAGTCCTTCTATTTGATGGGAAATAGCCCCTACCCCCCTACACACCTCAAGTTAGCTCTTTCATGCCAACAAAAGGCAACATCAGAAATGTCTCTCTAAAAATTGCTCTCCTCAGATTTGAACTCTCAATCTCTGGTTTGGGGAGCAAACACCATAACCACTACTCTACCAGACAGACAGAGAATAATTGTTAAGGGCTACTTCAAAATGCACACATCAAAGACAACATTTCAGAGGTTGGAGAATGGCGTGGGGGCTTGTACTTCTTGGGTCCACCAACCGTTCCTCAATCTTCTTCTGATGATTACAAACATAGATTATGAATCTTCAAAACCTACACTATAGGATGGATGTGTTTAGGAACGGGGGACGAAATTCAAAAGGGACGTGTTTCCAATTACCAGCAAATAAACCCTAGAAATGTTATTTAAAAATCTTAATATTGGAACTTTGTCACTTCATTTGCCTACTACTGTCTATAAGCTATCATGACATGTGGGTTTTTTCTTGGGGACAAGGTATCGGAACGCTTTTGAATGGTCTACAAAGCATGCCCCCAGGTCAAAGTTGGCTTTTTGCAGACATTGTTACTCCACGACATAGTATGTTATCACAACTCTATTAAAAGGACATTCTATACAAGGTGTCACTTCAGTCCTTCTATTTGATGGGAAATAGCCCCTACCCCCCTACACACCTCAAGTTAGCTCTTTCATGCCAACAAAAGGCAACATCAGAAATGTCTCTCTAAAAATTGCTCTCCTCAGATTTGAACTCTCAATCTCTGGTATGGGGAGCAAACACCATAACCACTACTCTACCAGACAGACAGAGAATAATTGTTAAGGTCTACTTCAAAATGCACACATCAAAGACAACATTTCAGAGGTTGGAGAATGGCGTGGGGGCTTGTACTTCTTGGGTCCACCAACCGTTCCTCAATCTTCTTCTGATGATTACAAACATAGATTACGAATCTTCAAAACCTACACTATAGGATGGATGTGTTTAGGAACGGGGGACGAAATTCAAAAGGGACGTATTTCCAATTACCAGCAAATAGACCCTAGAAATGTTATTCCAAAATCTTAATATTGGAACTTTGTCCCTTCATTTGCCTACTACTGTCTATAAGCTATCATGACATGTGGGTTTTTTCTTGGGGACAAGGTATCGGAACGCTTTTGAATGGTCTACAAAGCATGCCCCCAGGTCAAAGTTGGCTTTTTGCAGACATTGTTACTCCACGACATAGTATGTTATCACAACTCTATTAAAAGGACATTCTATACAAGGTGTCACTTCAGTCCTTCTATTTGATGGGAAATAGCCACTACCCCCCTACACACCTCAAGTTAGCTCTTTCATGCCAACAAAAGGCAACATCAGAAATGTCTCTCTAAAAATTGCTCTCCTCAGATTTGAAATCTCAATCTCTGGTTTGGGGAGCAAACACCATAACCACTACTCTACCAGACAGACAGAGAATAATTGTTAAGGGCTACTTCAAAATGCACACATCAAAGACAACATTTCAGAGGTTGGAGAATGGCGTGGGGGCTTGTACTTCTTGGGTCCACCAACCGTTCCTCAATCTTCTTCTGATGATTACAAACATAGATTATGAATCTTCAAAACCTACACTATAGGATGGATGTGTTTAGGAACGGGGGACGAAATTCAAAAGGGACGTGTTTCCAATTACCAGCAAATAAACCCTAGAAATGTTATTTAAAAATCTTAATATTGGAACTTTGTCACTTCATTTGCCTACTACTGTCTATAAGCTATCATGACATGTGGGTTTTTTCTTGGGGACAAGGTATCGGAACGCTTTTGAATGGTCTACAAAGCATGCCCCCAGGTCAAAGTTGGCTTTTTGCAGACATTGTTACTCCACGACATAGTATGTTATCACAACTCTATTAAAAGGACATTCTATACAAGGTGTCACTTCAGTCCTTCTATTTGATGGGAAATAGCCCCTACCCCCCTACACACCTCAAGTTAGCTCTTTCATGCCAACAAAAGGCAACATCAGAAATGTCTCTCTAAAAATTGCTCTCCTCAGATTTGAACTCTCAATCTCTGGTATGGGGAGCAAACACCATAACCACTACTCTAGCAGACAGACATAGACTAAATATTAAGGGGTACATGAAAATGCACACATCAAAGACAACATTTCAGAGGTTGGAGAATGGCGTGGGGGCTTGTACTTCTTGGGTCCACCAACCGTTCCTCAATCTTCTTCTGATGATTACAAACATAGATTACGAATCTTCAAAACCTACACTATAGGATGGATGTGTTTAGGAACGGGGGACGAAATTCAAAAGGGACGTATTTCCAATTACCAGCAAATAGACCCTAGAAATGTTATTCCAAAATCTTAATATTGGAACTTTGTCCCTTCATTTGCCTACTACTGTCTATAAGCTATCATGACATGTGGGTTTTTTCTTGGGGACAAGGTATCGGAACGCTTTTGAATGGTCTACAAAGCATGCCCCCAGGTCAAAGTTGGCTTTTTGCAGACATTGTTACTCCACGACATAGTATGTTATCACAACTCTATTAAAAGGACATTCTATACAAGGTGTCACTTCAGTCCTTCTATTTGATGGGAAATAGCCCCTACCCCCCTACACACCTCAAGTTAGCTCTTTCATGCCAACAAAAGGCAACATCAGAAATGTCTCTCTAAAAATTGCTCTCCTCAGATTTGAACTCTCAATCTCTGGTTTGGGGAGCAAACACCATAACCACTACTCTACCAGACAGACAGAGAATAATTGTTAAGGGCTACTTCAAAATGCACACATCAAAGACAACATTTCAGAGGTTGGAGAATGGCGTGGGGGCTTGTACTTCTTGGGTCCACCAACCGTTCCTCAATCTTCTTCTGATGATTACAAACATAGATTATGAATCTTCAAAACCTACACTATAGGATGGATGTGTTTAGGAACGGGGGACGAAATTCAAAAGGGACGTGTTTCCAATTACCAGCAAATAAACCCTAGAAATGTTATTTAAAAATCTTAATATTGGAACTTTGTCACTTCATTTGCCTACTACTGTCTATAAGCTATCATGACATGTGGGTTTTTTCTTGGGGACAAGGTATCGGAACGCTTTTGAATGGTCTACAAAGCATGCCCCCAGGTCAAAGTTGGCTTTTTGCAGACATTGTTACTCCACGACATAGTATGTTATCACAACTCTATTAAAAGGACATTCTATACAAGGTGTCACTTCAGTCCTTCTATTTGATGGGAAATAGCCCCTACCCCCCTACACACCTCAAGTTAGCTCTTTCATGCCAACAAAAGGCAACATCAGAAATGTCTCTCTAAAAATTGCTCTCCTCAGATTTGAACTCTCAATCTCTGGTATGGGGAGCAAACACCATAACCACTACTCTACCAGACAGACAGAGAATAATTGTTAAGGTCTACTTCAAAATGCACACATCAAAGACAACATTTCAGAGGTTGGAGAATGGCGTGGGGGCTTGTACTTCTTGGGTCCACCAACCGTTCCTCAATCTTCTTCTGATGATTACAAACATAGATTACGAATCTTCAAAACCTACACTATAGGATGGATGTGTTTAGGAACGGGGGACGAAATTCAAAAGGGACGTATTTCCAATTACCAGCAAATAGACCCTAGAAATGTTATTCCAAAATCTTAATATTGGAACTTTGTCCCTTCATTTGCCTACTACTGTCTATAAGCTATCATGACATGTGGGTTTTTTCTTGGGGACAAGGTATCGGAACGCTTTTGAATGGTCTACAAAGCATGCCCCCAGGTCAAAGTTGGCTTTTTGCAGACATTGTTACTCCACGACATAGTATGTTATCACAACTCTATTAAAAGGACATTCTATACAAGGTGTCACTTCAGTCCTTCTATTTGATGGGAAATAGCCACTACCCCCCTACACACCTCAAGTTAGCTCTTTCATGCCAACAAAAGGCAACATCAGAAATGTCTCTCTAAAAATTGCTCTCCTCAGATTTGAAATCTCAATCTCTGGTTTGGGGAGCAAACACCATAACCACTACTCTACCAGACAGACAGAGAATAATTGTTAAGGGCTACTTCAAAATGCACACATCAAAGACAACATTTCAGAGGTTGGAGAATGGCGTGGGGGCTTGTACTTCTTGGGTCCACCAACCGTTCCTCAATCTTCTTCTGATGATTACAAACATAGATTATGAATCTTCAAAACCTACACTATAGGATGGATGTGTTTAGGAACGGGGGACGAAATTCAAAAGGGACGTGTTTCCAATTACCAGCAAATAAACCCTAGAAATGTTATTTAAAAATCTTAATATTGGAACTTTGTCACTTCATTTGCCTACTACTGTCTATAAGCTATCATGACATGTGGGTTTTTTATCTTGGGGACAAGGTATCGGAACGCTTTTGAATGGTCTACAAAGCATGCCCCCAGGTCAAAGTTGGCTTTTTGCAGACATTGTTACTCCACGACATAGTATGTTATCACAACTCTATTAAAAGGACATTCTATACAAGGTGTCACTTCAGTCCTTCTATTTGATGGGAAATAGCCCCTACCCCCCTACACACCTCAAGTTAGCTCTTTCATGCCAACAAAAGGCAACATCAGAAATGTCTCTCTAAAAATTGCTCTCCTCAGATTTGAACTCTCAATCTCTGGTATGGGGAGCAAACACCATAACCACTACTCTACCAGACAGACAGAGAATAATTGTTAAGGTCTACTTCAAAATGCACACATCAAAGACAACATTTCAGAGGTTGGAGAATGGCGTGGGGGCTTGTACTTCTTGGGTCCACCAACCGTTCCTCAATCTTCTTCTGATGATTACAAACATAGATTACGAATCTTCAAAACCTACACTATAGGATGGATGTGTTTAGGAACGGGGGACGAAATTCAAAAGGGACGTATTTCCAATTACCAGCAAATAGACCCTAGAAATGTTATTCCAAAATCTTAATATTGGAACTTTGTCCCTTCATTTGCCTACTACTGTCTATAAGCTATCATGACATGTGGGTTTTTTCTTGGGGACAAGGTATCGGAACGCTTTTGAATGGTCTACAAAGCATGCCCCCAGGTCAAAGTTGGCTTTTTGCAGACATTGTTACTCCACGACATAGTATGTTATCACAACTCTATTAAAAGGACATTCTATACAAGGTGTCACTTCAGTCCTTCTATTTGATGGGAAATAGCCCCTACCCCCCTACACACCTCAAGTTAGCTCTTTCATGCCAACAAAAGGCAACATCAGAAATGTCTCTCTAAAAATTGCTCTCCTCAGATTTGAACTCTCAATCTCTGGTATGGGGAGCAAACACCATAACCACTACTCTACCAGACAGACAGAGAATAATTGTTAAGGGCTACTTCAAAATGCACACATCAAAGACAACATTTCAGAGGTTGGAGAATGGCGTGGGGGCTTGTACTTCTTGGGTCCACCAACCGTTCCTCAATCTTCTTCTGATGATTACAAACATAGATTACGAATCTTCAAAACCTACACTATAGGATGGATGTGTTTAGGAACGGGGGACGAAATTCAAAAGGGACGTGTTTCCAATTACCAGCAAATAGACCCTAGAAATGTTATTCCAAAATCTTAATATTGGAACTTTGTCCCTTCATTTGCCTACTACTGTCTATAAGCTATCATGACATGTGGGTTTTTTCTTGGGGACAAGGTATCGGAACGCTTTTGAATGGTCTACAAAGCATGCCCCCAGGTCAAAGTTGGCTTTTTGCAGACATTGTTACTCCACGACATAGTATGTTATCACAACTCTATTAAAAGGACATTCTATACAAGGTGTCACTTCAGTCCTTCTATTTGATGGGAAATAGCCCCTACCCCCCTACACACCTCAAGTTAGCTCTTTCATGCCAACAAAAGGCAACATCAGAAATGTCTCTCTAAAAATTGCTCTCCTCAGATTTGAACGCTCAATCTCTGGTATGGGGAGCAAACACCATAACCACTACTCTACCAGACAGACAGAGAATAATTGTTAAGGTCTACTTCAAAATGCACACATCAAAGACAACATTTCAGAGGTTGGAGAATGGCGTGGGGGCTTGTACTTCTTGGGTCCACCAACCGTTCCTCAATCTTCTTCTGATGATTACAAACATAGATTACGAATCTTCAAAACCTACACTATAGGATGGATGTGTTTAGGAACGGGGGACGAAATTCAAAAGGGACGTATTTCCAATTACCAGCAAATAGACCCTAGAAATGTTATTCCAAAATCTTAATATTGGAACTTTGTCCCTTCATTTGCCTACTACTGTCTATAAGCTATCATGACATGTGGGTTTTTTCTTGGGGACAAGGTATCGGAACGCTTTTGAATGGTCTACAAAGCATGCCCCCAGGTCAAAGTTGGCTTTTTGCAGACATTGTTACTCCACGACATAGTATGTTATCACAACTCTATTAAAAGGACATTCTATACAAGGTGTCACTTCAGTCCTTCTATTTGATGGGAAATAGCCCCTACCCCCCTACACACCTCAAGTTAGCTCTTTCATGCCAACAAAAGGCAACATCAGAAATGTCTCTCTAAAAATTGCTCTCCTCAGATTTGAACGCTCAATCTCTGGTATGGGGAGCAAACACCATAACCACTACTCTACCAGACAGACAGAGAATAATTGTTAAGGTCTACTTCAAAATGCACACATCAAAGACAACATTTCAGAGGTTGGAGAATGGCGTGGGGGCTTGTACTTCTTGGGTCCACCAACCGTTCCTCAATCTTCTTCTGATGATTACAAACATAGATTACGAATCTTCAAAACCTACACTATAGGATGGATGTGTTTAGGAACGGGGGACGAAATTCAAAAGGGACGTATTTCCAATTACCAGCAAATAGACCCTAGAAATGTTATTCCAAAATCTTAATATTGGAACTTTGTCCCTTCATTTGCCTACTACTGTCTATAAGCTATCATGACATGTGGGTTTTTTCTTGGGGACAAGGTATCGGAACGCTTTTGAATGGTCTACAAAGCATGCCCCCAGGTCAAAGTTGGCTTTTTGCAGACATTGTTACTCCACGACATAGTATGTTATCACAACTCTATTAAAAGGACATTCTATACAAGGTGTCACTTCAGTCCTTCTATTTGATGGGAAATAGCCCCTACCCCCCTACACACCTCAAGTTAGCTCTTTCATGCCAACAAAAGGCAACATCAGAAATGTCTCTCTAAATATTGCTCTCCTCAGATTTGAACTCTCAATCTCTGGTATGGGGAGCAAACACCATAACCACTACTCTACCAGACAGACAGAGAATAATTGTTAAGGTCTACTTCAAAATGCACACATCAAAGACAACATTTCAGAGGTTGGAGAATGGCGTGGGGGCTTGTACTTCTTGGGTCCACCAACCGTTCCTCAATCTTCTTCTGATGATTACAAACATAGATTACGAATCTTCAAAACCTACACTATAGGATGGATGTGTTTAGGAACGGGGGACGAAATTCAAAAGGGACGTATTTCCAATTACCAGCAAATAGACCCTAGAAATGTTATTCCAAAATCTTAATATTGGAACTTTGTCACTTCATTTGCCTACTACTGTCTATAAGCTATCATGACATGTGGGTTTTTTCTTGGGGACAAGGTATCGGAACGCTTTTGAATGGTCTACAAAGCATGCCCCCAGGTCAAAGTTGGCTTTTTGCAGACATTGTTACTCCACGACATAGTATGTTATCACAACTCTATTAAAAGGACATTCTATACAAGGTGTCACTTCAGTCCTTCTATTTGATGGGAAATAGCCCCTACCCCCCTACACACCTCAAGTTAGCTCTTTCATGCCAACAAAAGGCAACATCAGAAATGTCTCTCTAAAAATTGCTTTCCTCAGATTTGAACGCTCAATCTCTGGTATGGGGAGCAAACACCATAACCACTACTCTACCAGACAGACAGAGAATAATTGTTAAGGTCTACTTCAAAATGCACACATCAAAGACAACATTTCAGAGGTTGGAGAATGGCGTGGGGGCTTGTACTTCTTGGGTCCACCAACCGTTCCTCAATCTTCTTCTGATGATTACAAACATAGATTACGAATCTTCAAAACCTACACTATAGGATGGATGTGTTTAGGAACGGGGGACGAAATTCAAAAGGGACGTATTTCCAATTACCAGCAAATAGACCCTAGAAATGTTATTCCAAAATCTTAATATTGGAACTTTGTCCCTTCATTTGCCTACTACTGTCTATAAGCTATCATGACATGTGGGTTTTTTCTTGGGGACAAGGTATCGGAACGCTTTTGAATGGTCTACAAAGCATGCCCCCAGGTCAAAGTTGGCTTTTTGCAGACATTGTTACTCCACGACATAGTATGTTATCACAACTCTATTAAAAGGACATTCTATACAAGGTGTCACTTCAGTCCTTCTATTTGATGGGAAATAGCCCCTACCCCCCTACACACCTCAAGTTAGCTCTTTCATGCCAACAAAAGGCAACATCAGAAATGTCTCTCTAAAAATTGCTCTCCTCAGATTTGAACGCTCAATCTCTGGTATGGGGAGCAAACACCATAACCACTACTCTACCAGACAGACAGAGAATAATTGTTAAGGTCTACTTCAAAATGCACACATCAAAGACAACATTTCAGAGGTTGGAGAATGGCGTGGGGGCTTGTACTTCTTGGGTCCACCAACCGTTCCTCAATCTTCTTCTGATGATTACAAACATAGATTACGAATCTTCAAAACCTACACTATAGGATGGATGTGTTTAGGAACGGGGGACGAAATTCAAAAGGGACGTATTTCCAATTACCAGCAAATAGACCCTAGAAATGTTATTCCAAAATCTTAATATTGGAACTTTGTCCCTTCATTTGCCTACTACTGTCTATAAGCTATCATGACATGTGGGTTTTTTCTTGGGGACAAGGTATCGGAACGCTTTTGAATGGTCTACAAAGCATGCCCCCAGGTCAAAGTTGGCTTTTTGCAGACATTGTTACTCCACGACATAGTATGTTATCACAACTCTATTAAAAGGACATTCTATACAAGGTGTCACTTCAGTCCTTCTATTTGATGGGAAATAGCCCCTACCCCCCTACACACCTCAAGTTAGCTCTTTCATGCCAACAAAAGGCAACATCAGAAATGTCTCTCTAAAAATTGCTCTCCTCAGATTTGAACGCTCAATCTCTGGTATGGGGAGCAAACACCATAACCACTACTCTACCAGACAGACAGAGAATAATTGTTAAGGTCTACTTCAAAATGCACACATCAAAGACAACATTTCAGAGGTTGGAGAATGGCGTGGGGGCTTGTACTTCTTGGGTCCACCAACCGTTCCTCAATCTTCTTCTGATGATTACAAACATAGATTACGAATCTTCAAAACCTACACTATAGGATGGATGTGTTTAGGAACGGGGGACGAAATTCAAAAGGGACGTATTTCCAATTACCAGCAAATAGACCCTAGAAATGTTATTCCAAAATCTTAATATTGGAACTTTGTCCCTTCATTTGCCTACTACTGTCTATAAGCTATCATGACATGTGGGTTTTTTCTTGGGGACAAGGTATCGGAACGCTTTTGAATGGTCTACAAAGCATGCCCCCAGGTCAAAGTTGGCTTTTTGCAGACATTGTTACTCCACGACATAGTATGTTATCACAACTCTATTAAAAGGACATTCTATACAAGGTGTCACTTCAGTCCTTCTATTTGATGGGAAATAGCCCCTACCCCCCTACACACCTCAAGTTAGCTCTTTCATGCCAACAAAAGGCAACATCAGAAATGTCTCTCTAAATATTGCTCTCCTCAGATTTGAACTCTCAATCTCTGGTATGGGGAGCAAACACCATAACCACTACTCTACCAGACAGACAGAGAATAATTGTTAAGGTCTACTTCAAAATGCACACATCAAAGACAACATTTCAGAGGTTGGAGAATGGCGTGGGGGCTTGTACTTCTTGGGTCCACCAACCGTTCCTCAATCTTCTTCTGATGATTACAAACATAGATTACGAATCTTCAAAACCTACACTATAGGATGGATGTGTTTAGGAACGGGGGACGAAATTCAAAAGGGACGTATTTCCAATTACCAGCAAATAGACCCTAGAAATGTTATTCCAAAATCTTAATATTGGAACTTTGTCACTTCATTTGCCTACTACTGTCTATAAGCTATCATGACATGTGGGTTTTTTCTTGGGGACAAGGTATCGGAACGCTTTTGAATGGTCTACAAAGCATGCCCCCAGGTCAAAGTTGGCTTTTTGCAGACATTGTTACTCCACGACATAGTATGTTATCACAACTCTATTAAAAGGACATTCTATACAAGGTGTCACTTCAGTCCTTCTATTTGATGGGAAATAGCCCCTACCCCCCTACACACCTCAAGTTAGCTCTTTCATGCCAACAAAAGGCAACATCAGAAATGTCTCTCTAAAAATTGCTTTCCTCAGATTTGAACGCTCAATCTCTGGTATGGGGAGCAAACACCATAACCACTACTCTACCAGACAGACAGAGAATAATTGTTAAGGTCTACTTCAAAATGCACACATCAAAGACAACATTTCAGAGGTTGGAGAATGGCGTGGGGGCTTGTACTTCTTGGGTCCACCAACCGTTCCTCAATCTTCTTCTGATGATTACAAACATAGATTACGAATCTTCAAAACCTACACTATAGGATGGATGTGTTTAGGAACGGGGGACGAAATTCAAAAGGGACGTATTTCCAATTACCAGCAAATAGACCCTAGAAATGTTATTCCAAAATCTTAATATTGGAACTTTGTCCCTTCATTTGCCTACTACTGTCTATAAGCTATCATGACATGTGGGTTTTTTCTTGGGGACAAGGTATCGGAACGCTTTTGAATGGTCTACAAAGCATGCCCCCAGGTCAAAGTTGGCTTTTTGCAGACATTGTTACTCCACGACATAGTATGTTATCACAACTCTATTAAAAGGACATTCTATACAAGGTGTCACTTCAGTCCTTCTATTTGATGGGAAATAGCCCCTACCCCCCTACACACCTCAAGTTAGCTCTTTCATGCCAACAAAAGGCAACATCAGAAATGTCTCTCTAAAAATTGCTCTCCTCAGATTTGAACGCTCAATCTCTGGTATGGGGAGCAAACACCATAACCACTACTCTACCAGACAGACAGAGAATAATTGTTAAGGTCTACTTCAAAATGCACACATCAAAGACAACATTTCAGAGGTTGGAGAATGGCGTGGGGGCTTGTACTTCTTGGGTCCACCAACCGTTCCTCAATCTTCTTCTGATGATTACAAACATAGATTACGAATCTTCAAAACCTACACTATAGGATGGATGTGTTTAGGAACGGGGGACGAAATTCAAAAGGGACGTATTTCCAATTACCAGCAAATAGACCCTAGAAATGTTATTCCAAAATCTTAATATTGGAACTTTGTCCCTTCATTTGCCTACTACTGTCTATAAGCTATCATGACATGTGGGTTTTTTCTTGGGGACAAGGTATCGGAACGCTTTTGAATGGTCTACAAAGCATGCCCCCAGGTCAAAGTTGGCTTTTTGCAGACATTGTTACTCCACGACATAGTATGTTATCACAACTCTATTAAAAGGACATTCTATACAAGGTGTCACTTCAGTCCTTCTATTTGATGGGAAATAGCCCCTACCCCCCTACACACCTCAAGTTAGCTCTTTCATGCCAACAAAAGGCAACATCAGAAATGTCTCTCTAAAAATTGCTCTCCTCAGATTTGAACTCTCAATCTCTGGTTTGGGGAGCAAACACCATAACCACTACTCTACCAGACAGACAGAGAATAATTGTTAAGGGCTACTTCAAAATGCACACATCAAAGACAACATTTCAGAGGTTGGAGAATGGCGTGGGGGCTTGTACTTCTTGGGTCCACCAACCGTTCCTCAATCTTCTTCTGATGATTACAAACATAGATTATGAATCTTCAAAACCTACACTATAGGATGGATGTGTTTAGGAACGGGGGACGAAATTCAAAAGGGACGTGTTTCCAATTACCAGCAAATAAACCCTAGAAATGTTATTTAAAAATCTTAATATTGGAACTTTGTCACTTCATTTGCCTACTACTGTCTATAAGCTATCATGACATGTGGGTTTTTTCTTGGGGACAAGGTATCGGAACGCTTTTGAATGGTCTACAAAGCATGCCCCCAGGTCAAAGTTGGCTTTTTGCAGACATTGTTACTCCACGACATAGTATGTTATCACAACTCTATTAAAAGGACATTCTATACAAGGTGTCACTTCAGTCCTTCTATTTGATGGGAAATAGCCCCTACCCCCCTACACACCTCAAGTTAGCTCTTTCATGCCAACAAAAGGCAACATCAGAAATGTCTCTCTAAAAATTGCTCTCCTCAGATTTGAACTCTCAATCTCTGGTATGGGGAGCAAACACCATAACCACTACTCTACCAGACAGACAGAGAATAATTGTTAAGGTCTACTTCAAAATGCACACATCAAAGACAACATTTCAGAGGTTGGAGAATGGCGTGGGGGCTTGTACTTCTTGGGTCCACCAACCGTTCCTCAATCTTCTTCTGATGATTACAAACATAGATTACGAATCTTCAAAACCTACACTATAGGATGGATGTGTTTAGGAACGGGGGACGAAATTCAAAAGGGACGTATTTCCAATTACCAGCAAATAGACCCTAGAAATGTTATTCCAAAATCTTAATATTGGAACTTTGTCCCTTCATTTGCCTACTACTGTCTATAAGCTATCATGACATGTGGGTTTTTTCTTGGGGACAAGGTATCGGAACGCTTTTGAATGGTCTACAAAGCATGCCCCCAGGTCAAAGTTGGCTTTTTGCAGACATTGTTACTCCACGACATAGTATGTTATCACAACTCTATTAAAAGGACATTCTATACAAGGTGTCACTTCAGTCCTTCTATTTGATGGGAAATAGCCCCTACCCCCCTACACACCTCAAGTTAGCTCTTTCATGCCAACAAAAGGCAACATCAGAAATGTCTCTCTAAAAATTGCTCTCCTCAGATTTGAACTCTCAATCTCTGGTTTGGGGAGCAAACACCATAACCACTACTCTACCAGACAGACAGAGAATAATTGTTAAGGGCTACTTCAAAATGCACACATCAAAGACAACATTTCAGAGGTTGGAGAATGGCGTGGGGGCTTGTACTTCTTGGGTCCACCAACCGTTCCTCAATCTTCTTCTGATGATTACAAACATAGATTATGAATCTTCAAAACCTACACTATAGGATGGATGTGTTTAGGAACGGGGGACGAAATTCAAAAGGGACGTGTTTCCAATTACCAGCAAATAAACCCTAGAAATGTTATTTAAAAATCTTAATATTGGAACTTTGTCACTTCATTTGCCTACTACTGTCTATAAGCTATCATGACATGTGGGTTTTTTCTTGGGGACAAGGTATCGGAACGCTTTTGAATGGTCTACAAAGCATGCCCCCAGGTCAAAGTTGGCTTTTTGCAGACATTGTTACTCCACGACATAGTATGTTATCACAACTCTATTAAAAGGACATTCTATACAAGGTGTCACTTCAGTCCTTCTATTTGATGGGAAATAGCCCCTACCCCCCTACACACCTCAAGTTAGCTCTTTCATGCCAACAAAAGGCAACATCAGAAATGTCTCTCTAAAAATTGCTCTCCTCAGATTTGAACTCTCAATCTCTGGTATGGGGAGCAAACACCATAACCACTACTCTACCAGACAGACAGAGAATAATTGTTAAGGTCTACTTCAAAATGCACACATCAAAGACAACATTTCAGAGGTTGGAGAATGGCGTGGGGGCTTGTACTTCTTGGGTCCACCAACCGTTCCTCAATCTTCTTCTGATGATTACAAACATAGATTACGAATCTTCAAAACCTACACTATAGGATGGATGTGTTTAGGAACGGGGGACGAAATTCAAAAGGGACGTATTTCCAATTACCAGCAAATAGACCCTAGAAATGTTATTCCAAAATCTTAATATTGGAACTTTGTCCCTTCATTTGCCTACTACTGTCTATAAGCTATCATGACATGTGGGTTTTTTCTTGGGGACAAGGTATCGGAACGCTTTTGAATGGTCTACAAAGCATGCCCCCAGGTCAAAGTTGGCTTTTTGCAGACATTGTTACTCCACGACATAGTATGTTATCACAACTCTATTAAAAGGACATTCTATACAAGGTGTCACTTCAGTCCTTCTATTTGATGGGAAATAGCCCCTACCCCCCTACACACCTCAAGTTAGCTCTTTCATGCCAACAAAAGGCAACATCAGAAATGTCTCTCTAAAAATTGCTCTCCTCAGATTTGAACTCTCAATCTCTGGTATGGGGAGCAAACACCATAACCACTACTCTACCAGACAGACAGAGAATAATTGTTAAGGTCTACTTCAAAATGCACACATCAAAGACAACATTTCAGAGGTTGGAGAATGGCATGGGGGCTTGTACTTCTTGGGTCCACCAACCGTTCCTCAATCTTCTTCTGATGATTACAAACATAGATTACGAATCTTCAAAACCTACACTATAGGATGGATGTGTTTAGGAACGGGGGACGAAATTCAAAAGGGACGTATTTCCAATTACCAGCAAATAGACCCTAGAAATGTTATTCCAAAATCTTAATATTGGAACTTTGTCCCTTCATTTGCCTACTACTGTCTATAAGCTATCATGACATGTGGGTTTTTTCTTGGGGACAAGGTATCGGAACGCTTTTGAATGGTCTACAAAGCATGCCCCCAGGTCAAAGTTGGCTTTTTGCAGACATTGTTACTCCACGACATAGTATGTTATCACAACTCTATTAAAAGGACATTCTATACAAGGTGTCACTTCAGTCCTTCTATTTGATGGGAAATAGCCCCTACCCCCCTACACACCTCAAGTTAGCTCTTTCATGCCAACAAAAGGCAACATCAGAAATGTCTCTCTAAAAATTGCTCTCCTCAGATTTGAACTCTCAATCTCTGGTATGGGGAGCAAACACCATAACCACTACTCTAGCAGACAGACATAGACTAAATATTAAGGGGTACATGAAAATGCACACATCAAAGACAACATTTCAGAGGTTGGAGAATGGCGTGGGGGCTTGTACTTCTTGGGTCCACCAACCGTTCCTCAATCTTCTTCTGATGATTACAAACATAGATTACGAATCTTCAAAACCTACACTATAGGATGGATGTGTTTAGGAACGGGGGACGAAATTCAAAAGGGACGTATTTCCAATTACCAGCAAATAGACCCTAGAAATGTTATTCCAAAATCTTAATATTGGAACTTTGTCCCTTCATTTGCCTACTACTGTCTATAAGCTATCATGACATGTGGGTTTTTTCTTGGGGACAAGGTATCGGAACGCTTTTGAATGGTCTACAAAGCATGCCCCCAGGTCAAAGTTGGCTTTTTGCAGACATTGTTACTCCACGACATAGTATGTTATCACAACTCTATTAAAAGGACATTCTATACAAGGTGTCACTTCAGTCCTTCTATTTGATGGGAAATAGCCCCTACCCCCCTACACACCTCAAGTTAGCTCTTTCATGCCAACAAAAGGCAACATCAGAAATGTCTCTCTAAAAATTGCTCTCCTCAGATTTGAACTCTCAATCTCTGGTTTGGGGAGCAAACACCATAACCACTACTCTACCAGACAGACAGAGAATAATTGTTAAGGGCTACTTCAAAATGCACACATCAAAGACAACATTTCAGAGGTTGGAGAATGGCGTGGGGGCTTGTACTTCTTGGGTCCACCAACCGTTCCTCAATCTTCTTCTGATGATTACAAACATAGATTATGAATCTTCAAAACCTACACTATAGGATGGATGTGTTTAGGAACGGGGGACGAAATTCAAAAGGGACGTGTTTCCAATTACCAGCAAATAAACCCTAGAAATGTTATTTAAAAATCTTAATATTGGAACTTTGTCACTTCATTTGCCTACTACTGTCTATAAGCTATCATGACATGTGGGTTTTTTCTTGGGGACAAGGTATCGGAACGCTTTTGAATGGTCTACAAAGCATGCCCCCAGGTCAAAGTTGGCTTTTTGCAGACATTGTTACTCCACGACATAGTATGTTATCACAACTCTATTAAAAGGACATTCTATACAAGGTGTCACTTCAGTCCTTCTATTTGATGGGAAATAGCCCCTACCCCCCTACACACCTCAAGTTAGCTCTTTCATGCCAACAAAAGGCAACATCAGAAATGTCTCTCTAAAAATTGCTCTCCTCAGATTTGAACTCTCAATCTCTGGTATGGGGAGCAAACACCATAACCACTACTCTACCAGACAGACAGCGAATAATTGTTAAGGTCTACTTCAAAATGCACACATCAAAGACAACATTTCAGAGGTTGGAGAATGGCGTGGGGGCTTGTACTTCTTGGGTCCACCAACCGTTCCTCAATCTTCTTCTGATGATTACAAACATAGATTACGAATCTTCAAAACCTACACTATAGGATGGATGTGTTTAGGAACGGGGGACGAAATTCAAAAGGGACGTATTTCCAATTACCAGCAAATAGACCCTAGAAATGTTATTCCAAAATCTTAATATTGGAACTTTGTCCCTTCATTTGCCTACTACTGTCTATAAGCTATCATGACATGTGGGTTTTTTCTTGGGGACAAGGTATCGGAACGCTTTTGAATGGTCTACAAAGCATGCCCCCAGGTCAAAGTTGGCTTTTTGCAGACATTGTTACTCCACGACATAGTATGTTATCACAACTCTATTAAAAGGACATTCTATACAAGGTGTCACTTCAGTCCTTCTATTTGATGGGAAATAGCCCCTACCCCCCTACACACCTCAAGTTAGCTCTTTCATGCCAACAAAAGGCAACATCAGAAATGTCTCTCTAAAAATTGCTCTCCTCAGATTTGAACTCTCAATCTCTGGTATGGGGAGCAAACACCATAACCACTACTCTACCAGACAGACAGAGAATAATTGTTAAGGTCTACTTCAAAATGCACACATCAAAGACAACATTTCAGAGGTTGGAGAATGGCGTGGGGGCTTGTACTTCTTGGGTCCACCAACCGTTCCTCAATCTTCTTCTGATGATTACAAACATAGATTACGAATCTTCAAAACCTACACTATAGGATGGATGTGTTTAGGAACGGGGGACGAAATTCAAAAGGGACGTATTTCCAATTACCAGCAAATAGACCCTAGAAATGTTATTCCAAAATCTTAATATTGGAACTTTGTCCCTTCATTTGCCTACTACTGTCTATAAGCTATCATGACATGTGGGTTTTTTCTTGGGGACAAGGTATCGGAACGCTTTTGAATGGTCTACAAAGCATGCCCCCAGGTCAAAGTTGGCTTTTTGCAGACATTGTTACTCCACGACATAGTATGTTATCACAACTCTATTAAAAGGACATTCTATACAAGGTGTCACTTCAGTCCTTCTATTTGATGGGAAATAGCCCCTACCCCCCTACACACCTCAAGTTAGCTCTTTCATGCCAACAAAAGGCAACATCAGAAATGTCTCTCTAAAAATTGCTCTCCTCAGATTTGAACTCTCAATCTC
This sequence comes from Salvelinus alpinus, assembly GCF_045679555.1. Classification (NCBI taxonomy): domain Eukaryota; kingdom Metazoa; phylum Chordata; class Actinopteri; order Salmoniformes; family Salmonidae; genus Salvelinus; species Salvelinus alpinus. Next base: position 8,684,406 of record NC_092124.1, on the reverse strand, counting down.
TGGTTTGGGGAGCAAACACCATAACCACTACTCTACCAGACAGACAGAGAATAATTGTTAAGGGCTACTTCAAAATGCACACATCAAAGACAACATTTCAGAGGTTGGAGAATGGCGTGGGGGCTTGTACTTCTTGGGTCCACCAACCGTTCCTCAATCTTCTTCTGATGATTACAAACATAGATTATGAATCTTCAAAACCTACACTATAGGATGGATGTGTTTAGGAACGGGGGACGAAATTCAAAAGGGACGTGTTTCCAATTACCAGCAAATAAACCCTAGAAATGTTATTTAAAAATCTTAATATTGGAACTTTGTCACTTCATTTGCCTACTACTGTCTATAAGCTATCATGACATGTGGGTTTTTTCTTGGGGACAAGGTATCGGAACGCTTTTGAATGGTCTACAAAGCATGCCCCCAGGTCAAAGTTGGCTTTTTGCAGACATTGTTACTCCACGACATAGTATGTTATCACAACTCTATTAAAAGGACATTCTATACAAGGTGTCACTTCAGTCCTTCTATTTGATGGGAAATAGCCCCTACCCCCCTACACACCTCAAGTTAGCTCTTTCATGCCAACAAAAGGCAACATCAGAAATGTCTCTCTAAAAATTGCTCTCTTCAGATTTGAACTCTCAATCTCTGGTATGGGGAGCAAACACCATAACCACTACTCTACCAGACAGACAGAGAATAATTGTTAAGGTCTACTTCAAAATGCACACATCAAAGACAACATTTCAGAGGTTGGAGAATGGCGTGGGGGCTTGTACTTCTTGGGTCCACCAACCGTTCCTCAATCTTCTTCTGATGATTACAAACATAGATTACGAATCTTCAAAACCTACACTATAGGATGGATGTGTTTAGGAACGGGGGACGAAATTCAAAAGGGACGTATTTCCAATTACCAGCAAATAGACCCTAGAAATGTTATTCCAAAATCTTAATATTGGAACTTTGTCCCTTCATTTGCCTACTACTGTCTATAAGCTATCATGACATGTGGGTTTTTTCTTGGGGACAAGGTATCGGAACGCTTTTGAATGGTCTACAAAGCATGCCCCCAGGTCAAAGTTGGCTTTTTGCAGACATTGTTACTCCACGACATAGTATGTTATCACAACTCTATTAAAAGGACATTCTATACAAGGTGTCACTTCAGTCCTTCTATTTGATGGGAAATAGCCCCTACCCCCCTACACACCTCAAGTTAGCGCTTTCATGCCAACAAAAGGCAACATCAGAAATGTCTCTCTAAAAATTGCTCTCCTCAGATTTGAACTCTCAATCTCTGGTATGGGGAGCAAACACCATAACCACTACTCTACCAGACAGACAGAGAATAATTGTTAAGGTCTACTTCAAAATGCACACATCAAAGACAACATTTCAGAGGTTGGAGAATGGCGTGGGGGCTTGTACTTCTTGGGTCCACCAACCGTTCCTCAATCTTCTTCTGATGATTACAAACATAGATTACGAATCTTCAAAACCTACACTATAGGATGGATGTGTTTAGGAACGGGGGACGAAATTCAAAAGGGACGTATTTCCAATTACCAGCAAATAGACCCTAGAAATGTTATTCCAAAATCTTAATATTGGAACTTTGTCCCTTCATTTGCCTACTACTGTCTATAAGCTATCATGACATGTGGGTTTTTTCTTGGGGACAAGGTATCGGAACGCTTTTGAATGGTCTACAAAGCATGCCCCCAGGTCAAAGTTGGCTTTTTGCAGACATTGTTACTCCACGACATAGTATGTTATCACAACTCTATTAAAAGGACATTCTATACAAGGTGTCACTTCAGTCCTTCTATTTGATGGGAAATAGCCCCTACCCCCCTACACACCTCAAGTTAGCTCTTTCATGCCAACAAAAGGCAACATCAGAAATGTCTCTCTAAAAATTGCTCTCCTCAGATTTGAACTCTCAATCTCTGGTTTGGGGAGCAAACACCATAACCACTACTCTACCAGACAGACAGAGAATAATTGTTAAGGGCTACTTCAAAATGCACACATCAAAGACAACATTTCAGAGGTTGGAGAATGGCGTGGGGGCTTGTACTTCTTGGGTCCACCAACCGTTCCTCAATCTTCTTCTGATGATTACAAACATAGATTATGAATCTTCAAAACCTACACTATAGGATGGATGTGTTTAGGAACGGGGGACGAAATTCAAAAGGGACGTGTTTCCAATTACCAGCAAATAAACCCTAGAAATGTTATTTAAAAATCTTAATATTGGAACTTTGTCACTTCATTTGCCTACTACTGTCTATAAGCTATCATGACATGTGGGTTTTTTCTTGGGGACAAGGTATCGGAACGCTTTTGAATGGTCTACAAAGCATGCCCCCAGGTCAAAGTTGGCTTTTTGCAGACATTGTTACTCCACGACATAGTATGTTATCACAACTCTATTAAAAGGACATTCTATACAAGGTGTCACTTCAGTCCTTCTATTTGATGGGAAATAGCCCCTACCCCCCTACACACCTCAAGTTAGCTCTTTCATGCCAACAAAAGGCAACATCAGAAATGTCTCTCTAAAAATTGCTCTCCTCAGATTTGAACTCTCAATCTCTGGTTTGGGGAGCAAACACCATAACCACTACTCTACCAGACAGACAGAGAATAATTGTTAAGGGCTACTTCAAAATGCACACATCAAAGACAACATTTCAGAGGTTGGAGAATGGCGTGGGGGCTTGTACTTCTTGGGTCCACCAACCGTTCCTCAATCTTCTTCTGATGATTACAAACATAGATTATGAATCTTCAAAACCTACACTATAGGATGGATGTGTTTAGGAACGGGGGACGAAATTCAAAAGGGACGTGTTTCCAATTACCAGCAAATAAACCCTAGAAATGTTATTTAAAAATCTTAATATTGGAACTTTGTCACTTCATTTGCCTACTACTGTCTATAAGCTATCATGACATGTGGGTTTTTTCTTGGGGACAAGGTATCGGAACGCTTTTGAATGGTCTACAAAGCATGCCCCCAGGTCAAAGTTGGCTTTTTGCAGACATTGTTACTCCACGACATAGTATGTTATCACAACTCTATTAAAAGGACATTCTATACAAGGTGTCACTTCAGTCCTTCTATTTGATGGGAAATAGCCCCTACCCCCCTACACACCTCAAGTTAGCTCTTTCATGCCAACAAAAGGCAACATCAGAAATGTCTCTCTAAAAATTGCTCTCTTCAGATTTGAACTCTCAATCTCTGGTATGGGGAGCAAACACCATAACCACTACTCTACCAGACAGACAGAGAATAATTGTTAAGGTCTACTTCAAAATGCACACATCAAAGACAACATTTCAGAGGTTGGAGAATGGCGTGGGGGCTTGTACTTCTTGGGTCCACCAACCGTTCCTCAATCTTCTTCTGATGATTACAAACATAGATTACGAATCTTCAAAACCTACACTATAGGATGGATGTGTTTAGGAACGGGGGACGAAATTCAAAAGGGACGTATTTCCAATTACCAGCAAATAGACCCTAGAAATGTTATTCCAAAATCTTAATATTGGAACTTTGTCCCTTCATTTGCCTACTACTGTCTATAAGCTATCATGACATGTGGGTTTTTTCTTGGGGACAAGGTATCGGAACGCTTTTGAATGGTCTACAAAGCATGCCCCCAGGTCAAAGTTGGCTTTTTGCAGACATTGTTACTCCACGACATAGTATGTTATCACAACTCTATTAAAAGGACATTCTATACAAGGTGTCACTTCAGTCCTTCTATTTGATGGGAAATAGCCCCTACCCCCCTACACACCTCAAGTTAGCTCTTTCATGCCAACAAAAGGCAACATCAGAAATGTCTCTCTAAAAATTGCTCTCTTCAGATTTGAACTCTCAATCTCTGGTATGGGGAGCAAACACCATAACCACTACTCTACCAGACAGACAGAGAATAATTGTTAAGGTCTACTTCAAAATGCACACATCAAAGACAACATTTCAGAGGTTGGAGAATGGCGTGGGGGCTTGTACTTCTTGGGTCCACCAACCGTTCCTCAATCTTCTTCTGATGATTACAAACATAGATTACGAATCTTCAAAACCTACACTATAGGATGGATGTGTTTAGGAACGGGGGACGAAATTCAAAAGGGACGTATTTCCAATTACCAGCAAATAGACCCTAGAAATGTTATTCCAAAATCTTAATATTGGAACTTTGTCCCTTCATTTGCCTACTACTGTCTATAAGCTATCATGACATGTGGGTTTTTTCTTGGGGACAAGGTATCGGAACGCTTTTGAATGGTCTACAAAGCATGCCCCCAGGTCAAAGTTGGCTTTTTGCAGACATTGTTACTCCACGACATAGTATGTTATCACAACTCTATTAAAAGGACATTCTATACAAGGTGTCACTTCAGTCCTTCTATTTGATGGGAAATAGCCCCTACCCCCCTACACACCTCAAGTTAGCTCTTTCATGCCAACAAAAGGCAACATCAGAAATGTCTCTCTAAAAATTGCTCTCCTCAGATTTGAACTCTCAATCTCTGGTATGGGGAGCAAACACCATAACCACTACTCTACCAGACAGACAGAGAATAATTGTTAAGGTCTACTTCAAAATGCACACATCAAAGACAACATTTCAGAGGTTGGAGAATGGCGTGGGGGCTTGTACTTCTTGGGTCCACCAACCGTTCCTCAATCTTCTTCTGATGATTACAAACATAGATTACGAATCTTCAAAACCTACACTATAGGATGGATGTGTTTAGGAACGGGGGACGAAATTCAAAAGGGACGTATTTCCAATTACCAGCAAATAGACCCTAGAAATGTTATTCCAAAATCTTAATATTGGAACTTTGTCCCTTCATTTGCCTACTACTGTCTATAAGCTATCATGACATGTGGGTTTTTTCTTGGGGACAAGGTATCGGAACGCTTTTGAATGGTCTACAAAGCATGCCCCCAGGTCAAAGTTGGCTTTTTGCAGACATTGTTACTCCACGACATAGTATGTTATCACAACTCTATTAAAAGGACATTCTATACAAGGTGTCACTTCAGTCCTTCTATTTGATGGGAAATAGCCCCTACCCCCCTACACACCTCAAGTTAGCTCTTTCATGCCAACAAAAGGCAACATCAGAAATGTCTCTCTAAAAATTGCTCTCCTCAGATTTGAACTCTCAATCTCTGGTATGGGGAGCAAACACCATAACCACTACTCTACCAGACAGACAGAGAATAATTGTTAAGGTCTACTTCAAAATGCACACATCAAAGACAACATTTCAGAGGTTGGAGAATGGCGTGGGGGCTTGTACTTCTTGGGTCCACCAACCGTTCCTCAATCTTCTTCTGATGATTACAAACATAGATTACGAATCTTCAAAACCTACACTATAGGATGGATGTGTTTAGGAACGGGGGACGAAATTCAAAAGGGACGTATTTCCAATTACCAGCAAATAGACCCTAGAAATGTTATTCCAAAATCTTAATATTGGAACTTTGTCCCTTCATTTGCCTACTACTGTCTATAAGCTATCATGACATGTGGGTTTTTTCTTGGGGACAAGGTATCGGAACGCTTTTGAATGGTCTACAAAGCATGCCCCCAGGTCAAAGTTGGCTTTTTGCAGACATTGTTACTCCACGACATAGTATGTTATCACAACTCTATTAAAAGGACATTCTATACAAGGTGTCACTTCAGTCCTTCTATTTGATGGGAAATAGCCCCTACCCCCCTACACACCTCAAGTTAGCTCTTTCATGCCAACAAAAGGCAACATCAGAAATGTCTCTCTAAAAATTGCTCTCCTCAGATTTGAACTCTCAATCTCTGGTATGGGGAGCAAACACCATAACCACTACTCTACCAGACAGACAGAGAATAATTGTTAAGGTCTACTTCAAAATGCACACATCAAAGACAACATTTCAGAGGTTGGAGAATGGCGTGGGGGCTTGTACTTCTTGGGTCCACCAACCGTTCCTCAATCTTCTTCTGATGATTACAAACATAGATTACGAATCTTCAAAACCTACACTATAGGATGGATGTGTTTAGGAACGGGGGACGAAATTCAAAAGGGACGTATTTCCAATTACCAGCAAATAGACCCTAGAAATGTTATTCCAAAATCTTAATATTGGAACTTTGTCCCTTCATTTGCCTACTACTGTCTATAAGCTATCATGACATGTGGGTTTTTTCTTGGGGACAAGGTATCGGAACGCTTTTGAATGGTCTACAAAGCATGCCCCCAGGTCAAAGTTGGCTTTTTGCAGACATTGTTACTCCACGACATAGTATGTTATCACAACTCTATTAAAAGGACATTCTATACAAGGTGTCACTTCAGTCCTTCTATTTGATGGGAAATAGCCCCTACCCCCCTACACACCTCAAGTTAGCTCTTTCATGCCAACAAAAGGCAACATCAGAAATGTCTCTCTAAAAATTGCTCTCCTCAGATTTGAACTCTCAATCTCTGGTATGGGGAGCAAACACCATAACCACTACTCTACCAGACAGACAGAGAATAATTGTTAAGGTCTACTTCAAAATGCACACATCAAAGACAACATTTCAGAGGTTGGAGAATGGCGTGGGGGCTTGTACTTCTTGGGTCCACCAACCGTTCCTCAATCTTCTTCTGATGATTACAAACATAGATTACGAATCTTCAAAACCTACACTATAGGATGGATGTGTTTAGGAACGGGGGACGAAATTCAAAAGGGACGTATTTCCAATTACCAGCAAATAGACCCTAGAAATGTTATTCCAAAATCTTAATATTGGAACTTTGTCCCTTCATTTGCCTACTACTGTCTATAAGCTATCATGACATGTGGGTTTTTTCTTGGGGACAAGGTATCGGAACGCTTTTGAATGGTCTACAAAGCATGCCCCCAGGTCAAAGTTGGCTTTTTGCAGACATTGTTACTCCACGACATAGTATGTTATCACAACTCTATTAAAAGGACATTCTATACAAGGTGTCACTTCAGTCCTTCTATTTGATGGGAAATAGCCCCTACCCCCCTACACACCTCAAGTTAGCTCTTTCATGCCAACAAAAGGCAACATCAGAAATGTCTCTCTAAAAATTGCTCTCCTCAGATTTGAACTCTCAATCTCTGGTATGGGGAGCAAACACCATAACCACTACTCTACCAGACAGACAGAGAATAATTGTTAAGGTCTACTTCAAAATGCACACATCAAAGACAACATTTCAGAGGTTGGAGAATGGCGTGGGGGCTTGTACTTCTTGGGTCCACCAACCGTTCCTCAATCTTCTTCTGATGATTACAAACATAGATTACGAATCTTCAAAACCTACACTATAGGATGGATGTGTTTAGGAACGGGGGACGAAATTCAAAAGGGACGTATTTCCAATTACCAGCAAATAGACCCTAGAAATGTTATTCCAAAATCTTAATATTGGAACTTTGTCCCTTCATTTGCCTACTACTGTCTATAAGCTATCATGACATGTGGGTTTTTTCTTGGGGACAAGGTATCGGAACGCTTTTGAATGGTCTACAAAGCATGCCCCCAGGTCAAAGTTGGCTTTTTGCAGACATTGTTACTCCACGACATAGTATGTTATCACAACTCTATTAAAAGGACATTCTATACAAGGTGTCACTTCAGTCCTTCTATTTGATGGGAAATAGCCCCTACCCCCCTACACACCTCAAGTTAGCTCTTTCATGCCAACAAAAGGCAACATCAGAAATGTCTCTCTAAAAATTGCTCTCCTCAGATTTGAACTCTCAATCTCTGGTTTGGGGAGCAAACACCATAACCACTACTCTACCAGACAGACAGAGAATAATTGTTAAGGGCTACTTCAAAATGCACACATCAAAGACAACATTTCAGAGGTTGGAGAATGGCGTGGGGGCTTGTACTTCTTGGGTCCACCAACCGTTCCTCAATCTTCTTCTGATGATTACAAACATAGATTATGAATCTTCAAAACCTACACTATAGGATGGATGTGTTTAGGAACGGGGGACGAAATTCAAAAGGGACGTGTTTCCAATTACCAGCAAATAAACCCTAGAAATGTTATTTAAAAATCTTAATATTGGAACTTTGTCACTTCATTTGCCTACTACTGTCTATAAGCTATCATGACATGTGGGTTTTTTCTTGGGGACAAGGTATCGGAACGCTTTTGAATGGTCTACAAAGCATGCCCCCAGGTCAAAGTTGGCTTTTTGCAGACATTGTTACTCCACGACATAGTATGTTATCACAACTCTATTAAAAGGACATTCTATACAAGGTGTCACTTCAGTCCTTCTATTTGATGGGAAATAGCCCCTACCCCCCTACACACCTCAAGTTAGCTCTTTCATGCCAACAAAAGGCAACATCAGAAATGTCTCTCTAAAAATTGCTCTCCTCAGATTTGAACTCTCAATCTCTGGTATGGGGAGCAAACACCATAACCACTACTCTACCAGACAGACAGAGAATAATTGTTAAGGTCTACTTCAAAATGCACACATCAAAGACAACATTTCAGAGGTTGGAGAATGGCGTGGGGGCTTGTACTTCTTGGGTCCACCAACCGTTCCTCAATCTTCTTCTGATGATTACAAACATAGATTACGAATCTTCAAAACCTACACTATAGGATGGATGTGTTTAGGAACGGGGGACGAAATTCAAAAGGGACGTATTTCCAATTACCAGCAAATAGACCCTAGAAATGTTATTCCAAAATCTTAATATTGGAACTTTGTCCCTTCATTTGCCTACTACTGTCTATAAGCTATCATGACATGTGGGTTTTTTCTTGGGGACAAGGTATCGGAACGCTTTTGAATGGTCTACAAAGCATGCCCCCAGGTCAAAGTTGGCTTTTTGCAGACATTGTTACTCCACGACATAGTATGTTATCACAACTCTATTAAAAGGACATTCTATACAAGGTGTCACTTCAGTCCTTCTATTTGATGGGAAATAGCCCCTACCCCCCTACACACCTCAAGTTAGCTCTTTCATGCCAACAAAAGGCAACATCAGAAATGTCTCTCTAAAAATTGCTCTCCTCAGATTTGAACTCTCAATCTCTGGTATGGGGAGCAAACACCATAACCACTACTCTACCAGACAGACAGAGAATAATTGTTAAGGTCTACTTCAAAATGCACACATCAAAGACAACATTTCAGAGGTTGGAGAATGGCGTGGGGGCTTGTACTTCTTGGGTCCACCAACCGTTCCTCAATCTTCTTCTGATGATTACAAACATAGATTACGAATCTTCAAAACCTACACTATAGGATGGATGTGTTTAGGAACGGGGGACGAAATTCAAAAGGGACGTATTTCCAATTACCAGCAAATAGACCCTAGAAATGTTATTCCAAAATCTTAATATTGGAACTTTGTCCCTTCATTTGCCTACTACTGTCTATAAGCTATCATGACATGTGGGTTTTTTCTTGGGGACAAGGTATCGGAACGCTTTTGAATGGTCTACAAAGCATGCCCCCAGGTCAAAGTTGGCTTTTTGCAGACATTGTTACTCCACGACATAGTATGTTATCACAACTCTATTAAAAGGACATTCTATACAAGGTGTCACTTCAGTCCTTCTATTTGATGGGAAATAGCCCCTACCCCCCTACACACCTCAAGTTAGCTCTTTCATGCCAACAAAAGGCAACATCAGAAATGTCTCTCTAAAAATTGCTCTCCTCAGATTTGAACTCTCAATCTCTGGTTTGGGAAGCAAACACCATAACCACTACTCTACCAGACAGACAGAGAATAATTGTTAAGGGCTACTTCAAAATGCACACATCAAAGACAACATTTCAGAGGTTGGAGAATGGCGTGGGGGCTTGTACTTCTTGGGTCCACCAACCGTTCCTCAATCTTCTTCTGATGATTACAAACATAGATTATGAATCTTCAAAACCTACACTATAGGATGGATGTGTTTAGGAACGGGGGACGAAATTCAAAAGGGACGTGTTTCCAATTACCAGCAAATAAACCCTAGAAATGTTATTTAAAAATCTTAATATTGGAACTTTGTCACTTCATTTGCCTACTACTGTCTATAAGCTATCATGACATGTGGGTTTTTTCTTGGGGACAAGGTATCGGAACGCTTTTGAATGGTCTACAAAGCATGCCCCCAGGTCAAAGTTGGCTTTTTGCAGACATTGTTACTCCACGACATAGTATGTTATCACAACTCTATTAAAAGGACATTCTATACAAGGTGTCACTTCAGTCCTTCTATTTGATGGGAAATAGCCCCTACCCCCCTACACACCTCAAGTTAGCTCTTTCATGCCAACAAAAGGCAACATCAGAAATGTCTCTCTAAAAATTGCTCTCCTCAGATTTGAACTCTCAATCTCTGGTATGGGGAGCAAACACCATAACCACTACTCTACCAGACAGACAGAGAATAATTGTTAAGGTCTACTTCAAAATGCACACATCAAAGACAACATTTCAGAGGTTGGAGAATGGCGTGGGGGCTTGTACTTCTTGGGTCCACCAACCGTTCCTCAATCTTCTTCTGATGATTACAAACATAGATTACGAATCTTCAAAACCTACACTATAGGATGGATGTGTTTAGGAACGGGGGACGAAATTCAAAAGGGACGTATTTCCAATTACCAGCAAATAGACCCTAGAAATGTTATTCCAAAATCTTAATATTGGAACTTTGTCCCTTCATTTGCCTACTACTGTCTATAAGCTATCATGACATGTGGGTTTTTTCTTGGGGACAAGGTATCGGAACGCTTTTGAATGGTCTACAAAGCATGCCCCCAGGTCAAAGTTGGCTTTTTGCAGACATTGTTACTCCACGACATAGTATGTTATCACAACTCTATTAAAAGGACATTCTATACAAGGTGTCACTTCAGTCCTTCTATTTGATGGGAAATAGCCCCTACCCCCCTACACACCTCAAGTTAGCTCTTTCATGCCAACAAAAGGCAACATCAGAAATGTCTCTCTAAAAATTGCTCTCCTCAGATTTGAACTCTCAATCTCTGGTTTGGGGAGCAAACACCATAACCACTACTCTACCAGACAGACAGAGAATAATTGTTAAGGGCTACTTCAAAATGCACACATCAAAGACAACATTTCAGAGGTTGGAGAATGGCGTGGGGGCTTGTACTTCTTGGGTCCACCAACCGTTCCTCAATCTTCTTCTGATGATTACAAACATAGATTACGAATCTTCAAAACCTACACTATAGGATGGATGTGTTTAGGAACGGGGGACGAAATTCAAAAGGGACGTATTTCCAATTACCAGCAAATAGACCCTAGAAATGTTATTCCAAAATCTTAATATTGGAACTTTGTCCCTTCATTTGCCTACTACTGTCTATAAGCTATCATGACATGTGGGTTTTTTCTTGGGGACAAGGTATCGGAACGCTTTTGAATGGTCTACAAAGCATGCCCCCAGGTCAAAGTTGGCTTTTTGCAGACATTGTTACTCCACGACATAGTATGTTATCACAACTCTATTAAAAGGACATTCTATACAAGGTGTCACTTCAGTCCTTCTATTTGATGGGAAATAGCCCCTACCCCCCTACACACCTCAAGTTAGCGCTTTCATGCCAACAAAAGGCAACATCAGAAATGTCTCTCTAAAAATTGCTCTCCTCAGATTTGAACTCTCAATCTCTGGTATGGGGAGCAAACACCATAACCACTACTCTACCAGACAGACAGAGAATAATTGTTAAGGTCTACTTCAAAATGCACACATCAAAGACAACATTTCAGAGGTTGGAGAATGGCGTGGGGGCTTGTACTTCTTGGGTCCACCAACCGTTCCTCAATCTTCTTCTGATGATTACAAACATAGATTACGAATCTTCAAAACCTACACTATAGGATGGATGTGTTTAGGAACGGGGGACGAAATTCAAAAGGGACGTATTTCCAATTACCAGCAAATAGACCCTAGAAATGTTATTCCAAAATCTTAATATTGGAACTTTGTCCCTTCATTTGCCTACTACTGTCTATAAGCTATCATGACATGTGGGTTTTTTCTTGGGGACAAGGTATCGGAACGCTTTTGAATGGTCTACAAAGCATGCCCCCAGGTCAAAGTTGGCTTTTTGCAGACATTGTTACTCCACGACATAGTATGTTATCACAACTCTATTAAAAGGACATTCTATACAAGGTGTCACTTCAGTCCTTCTATTTGATGGGAAATAGCCCCTACCCCCCTACACACCTCAAGTTAGCTCTTTCATGCCAACAAAAGGCAACATCAGAAATGTCTCTCTAAAAATTGCTCTCCTCAGATTTGAACTCTCAATCTCTGGTTTGGGGAGCAAACACCATAACCACTACTCTACCAGACAGACAGAGAATAATTGTTAAGGGCTACTTCAAAATGCACACATCAAAGACAACATTTCAGAGGTTGGAGAATGGCGTGGGGGCTTGTACTTCTTGGGTCCACCAACCGTTCCTCAATCTTCTTCTGATGATTACAAACATAGATTATGAATCTTCAAAACCTACACTATAGGATGGATGTGTTTAGGAACGGGGGACGAAATTCAAAAGGGACGTGTTTCCAATTACCAGCAAATAAACCCTAGAAATGTTATTTAAAAATCTTAATATTGGAACTTTGTCCCTTCATTTGCCTACTACTGTCTATAAGCTATCATGACATGTGGGTTTTTTCTTGGGGACAAGGTATCGGAACGCTTTTGAATGGTCTACAAAGCATGCCCCCAGGTCAAAGTTGGCTTTTTGCAGACATTGTTACTCCACGACATAGTATGTTATCACAACTCTATTAAAAGGACATTCTATACAAGGTGTCACTTCAGTCCTTCTATTTGATGGGAAATAGCCCCTACCCCCCTACACACCTCAAGTTAGCTCTTTCATGCCAACAAAAGGCAACATCAGAAATGTCTCTCTAAAAATTGCTCTCCTCAGATTTGAACTCTCAATCTCTGGTATGGGGAGCAAACACCATAACCACTACTCTACCAGACAGACAGAGAATAATTGTTAAGGTCTACTTCAAAATGCACACATCAAAGACAACATTTCAGAGGTTGGAGAATGGCGTGGGGGCTTGTACTTCTTGGGTCCACCAACCGTTCCTCAATCTTCTTCTGATGATTACAAACATAGATTACGAATCTTCAAAACCTACACTATAGGATGGATGTGTTTAGGAACGGGGGACGAAATTCAAAAGGGACGTATTTCCAATTACCAGCAAATAGACCCTAGAAATGTTATTCCAAAATCTTAATATTGGAACTTTGTCCCTTCATTTGCCTACTACTGTCTATAAGCTATCATGACATGTGGGTTTTTTCTTGGGGACAAGGTATCGGAACGCTTTTGAATGGTCTACAAAGCATGCCCCCAGGTCAAAGTTGGCTTTTTGCAGACATTGTTACTCCACGACATAGTATGTTATCACAACTCTATTAAAAGGACATTCTATACAAGGTGTCACTTCAGTCCTTCTATTTGATGGGAAATAGCCCCTACCCCCCTACACACCTCAAGTTAGCTCTTTCATGCCAACAAAAGGCAACATCAGAAATGTCTCTCTAAAAATTGCTCTCCTCAGATTTGAACTCTCAATCTCTGGTATGGGGAGCAAACACCATAACCACTACTCTACCAGACAGACAGAGAATAATTGTTAAGGTCTACTTCAAAATGCACACATCAAAGACAACATTTCAGAGGTTGGAGAATGGCGTGGGGGCTTGTACTTCTTGGGTCCACCAACCGTTCCTCAATCTTCTTCTGATGATTACAAACATAGATTACGAATCTTCAAAACCTACACTATAGGATGGATGTGTTTAGGAACGGGGGACGAAATTCAAAAGGGACGTATTTCCAATTACCAGCAAATAGACCCTAGAAATGTTATTCCAAAATCTTAATATTGGAACTTTGTCCCTTCATTTGCCTACTACTGTCTATAAGCTATCATGACATGTGGGTTTTTTCTTGGGGACAAGGTATCGGAACGCTTTTGAATGGTCTACAAAGCATGCCCCCAGGTCAAAGTTGGCTTTTTGCAGACATTGTTACTCCACGACATAGTATGTTATCACAACTCTATTAAAAGGACATTCTATACAAGGTGTCACTTCAGTCCTTCTATTTGATGGGAAATAGCCCCTACCCCCCTACACACCTCAAGTTAGCTCTTTCATGCCAACAAAAGGCAAAATCAGAAATGTCTCTCTAAAAATTGCTCTCCTCAGATTTGAACTCTCAATCTCTGGTTTGGGGAGCAAACACCATAACCACTACTCTACCAGACAGACAGAGAATAATTGTTAAGGGCTACTTCAAAATGCACACATCAAAGACAACATTTCAGAGGTTGGAGAATGGCGTGGGGGCTTGTACTTCTTGGGTCCACCAACCGTTCCTCAATCTTCTTCTGATGATTACAAACATAGATTATGAATCTTCAAAACCTACACTATAGGATGGATGTGTTTAGGAACGGGGGACGAAATTCAAAAGGGACGTGTTTCCAATTACCAGCAAATAAACCCTAGAAATGTTATTTAAAAATCTTAATATTGGAACTTTGTCACTTCATTTGCCTACTACTGTCTATAAGCTATCATGACATGTGGGTTTTTTCTTGGGGACAAGGTATCGGAACGCTTTTGAATGGTCTACAAAGCATGCCCCCAGGTCAAAGTTGGCTTTTTGCAGACATTGTTACTCCACGACATAGTATGTTATCACAACTCTATTAAAAGGACATTCTATACAAGGTGTCACTTCAGTCCTTCTATTTGATGGGAAATAGCCCCTACCCCCCTACACACCTCAAGTTAGCTCTTTCATGCCAACAAAAGGCAACATCAGAAATGTCTCTCTAAAAATTGCTCTCCTCAGATTTGAACTCTCAATCTCTGGTATGGGGAGCAAACACCATAACCACTACTCTACCAGACAGACAGAGAATAATTGTTAAGGTCTACTTCAAAATGCACACATCAAAGACAACATTTCAGAGGTTGGAGAATGGCGTGGGGGCTTGTACTTCTTGGGTCCACCAACCGTTCCTCAATCTTCTTCTGATGATTACAAACATAGATTACGAATCTTCAAAACCTACACTATAGGATGGATGTGTTTAGGAACGGGGGACGAAATTCAAAAGGGACGTATTTCCAATTACCAGCAAATAGACCCTAGAAATGTTATTCCAAAATCTTAATATTGGAACTTTGTCCCTTCATTTGCCTACTACTGTCTATAAGCTATCATGACATGTGGGTTTTTTCTTGGGGACAAGGTATCGGAACGCTTTTGAATGGTCTACAAAGCATGCCCCCAGGTCAAAGTTGGCTTTTTGCAGACATTGTTACTCCACGACATAGTATGTTATCACAACTCTATTAAAAGGACATTCTATACAAGGTGTCACTTCAGTCCTTCTATTTGATGGGAAATAGCCCCTACCCCCCTACACACCTCAAGTTAGCTCTTTCATGCCAACAAAAGGCAACATCAGAAATGTCTCTCTAAAAATTGCTCTCCTCAGATTTGAACTCTCAATCTCTGGTATGGGGAGCAAACACCATAACCACTACTCTACCAGACAGACAGAGAATAATTGTTAAGGGCTACTTCAAAATGCACACATCAAAGACAACATTTCAGAGGTTGGAGAATGGCGTGGGGGCTTGTACTTCTTGGGTCCACCAACCGTTCCTCAATCTTCTTCTGATGATTACAAACATAGATTATGAATCTTCAAAACCTACACTATAGGATGGATGTGTTTAGGAACGGGGGACGAAATTCAAAAGGGACGTGTTTCCAATTACCAGCAAATAAACCCTAGAAATGTTATTTAAAAATCTTAATATTGGAACTTTGTCACTTCATTTGCCTACTACTGTCTATAAGCTATCATGACATGTGGGTTTTTTCTTGGGGACAAGGTATCGGAACGCTTTTGAATGGTCTACAAAGCATGCCCCCAGGTCAAAGTTGGCTTTTTGCAGACATTGTTACTCCACGACATAGTATGTTATCACAACTCTATTAAAAGGACATTCTATACAAGGTGTCACTTCAGTCCTTCTATTTGATGGGAAATAGCCCCTACCCCCCTACACACCTCAAGTTAGCTCTTTCATGCCAACAAAAGGCAACATCAGAAATGTCTCTCTAAAAATTGCTCTCCTCAGATTTGAACTCTCAATCTCTGGTATGGGGAGCAAACACCATAACCACTACTCTACCAGACAGACAGAGAATAATTGTTAAGGTCTACTTCAAAATGCACACATCAAAGACAACATTTCAGAGGTTGGAGAATGGCGTGGGGGCTTGTACTTCTTGGGTCCACCAACCGTTCCTCAATCTTCTTCTGATGATTACAAACATAGATTACGAATCTTCAAAACCTACACTATAGGATGGATGTGTTTAGGAACGGGGGACGAAATTCAAAAGGGACGTATTTCCAATTACCAGCAAATAGACCCTAGAAATGTTATTCCAAAATCTTAATATTGGAACTTTGTCCCTTCATTTGCCTACTACTGTCTATAAGCTATCATGACATGTGGGTTTTTTCTTGGGGACAAGGTATCGGAACGCTTTTGAATGGTCTACAAAGCATGCCCCCAGGTCAAAGTTGGCTTTTTGCAGACATTGTTACTCCACGACATAGTATGTTATCACAACTCTATTAAAAGGACATTCTATACAAGGTGTCACTTCAGTCCTTCTATTTGATGGGAAATAGCCCCTACCCCCCTACACACCTCAAGTTAGCTCTTTCATGCCAACAAAAGGCAACATCAGAAATGTCTCTCTAAAAATTGCTCTCCTCAGATTTGAACTCTCAATCTCTGGTTTGGGGAGCAAACACCATAACCACTACTCTACCAGACAGACAGAGAATAATTGTTAAGGGCTACTTCAAAATGCACACATCAAAGACAACATTTCAGAGGTTGGAGAATGGCGTGGGGGCTTGTACTTCTTGGGTCCACCAACCGTTCCTCAATCTTCTTCTGATGATTACAAACATAGATTATGAATCTTCAAAACCTACACTATAGGATGGATGTGTTTAGGAACGGGGGACGAAATTCAAAAGGGACGTGTTTCCAATTACCAGCAAATAAACCCTAGAAATGTTATTTAAAAATCTTAATATTGGAACTTTGTCACTTCATTTGCCTACTACTGTCTATAAGCTATCATGACATGTGGGTTTTTTCTTGGGGACAAGGTATCGGAACGCTTTTGAATGGTCTACAAAGCATGCCCCCAGGTCAAAGTTGGCTTTTTGCAGACATTGTTACTCCACGACATAGTATGTTATCACAACTCTATTAAAAGGACATTCTATACAAGGTGTCACTTCAGTCCTTCTATTTGATGGGAAATAGCCCCTACCCCCCTACACACCTCAAGTTAGCTCTTTCATGCCAACAAAAGGCAACATCAGAAATGTCTCTCTAAAAATTGCTCTCCTCAGATTTGAACTCTCAATCTCTGGTATGGGGAGCAAACACCATAACCACTACTCTACCAGACAGACAGAGAATAATTGTTAAGGTCTACTTCAAAATGCACACATCAAAGACAACATTTCAGAGGTTGGAGAATGGCGTGGGGGCTTGTACTTCTTGGGTCCACCAACCGTTCCTCAATCTTCTTCTGATGATTACAAACATAGATTATGAATCTTCAAAACCTACACTATAGGATGGATGTGTTTAGGAACGGGGGACGAAATTCAAAAGGGACGTGTTTCCAATTACCAGCAAATAAACCCTAGAAATGTTATTTAAAAATCTTAATATTGGAACTTTGTCACTTCATTTGCCTACTACTGTCTATAAGCTATCATGACATGTGGGTTTTTTCTTGGGGACAAGGTATCGGAACGCTTTTGAATGGTCTACAAAGCATGCCCCCAGGTCAAAGTTGGCTTTTTGCAGACATTGTTACTCCACGACATAGTATGTTATCACAACTCTATTAAAAGGACATTCTATACAAGGTGTCACTTCAGTCCTTCTATTTGATGGGAAATAGCCCCTACCCCCCTACACACCTCAAGTTAGCTCTTTCATGCCAACAAAAGGCAACATCAGAAATGTCTCTCTAAAAATTGCTCTCCTCAGATTTGAACTCTCAATCTCTGGTATGGGGAGCAAACACCATAACCACTACTCTACCAGACAGACAGAGAATAATTGTTAAGGTCTACTTCAAAATGCACACATCAAAGACAACATTTCAGAGGTTGGAGAATGGCGTGGGGGCTTGTACTTCTTGGGTCCACCAACCGTTCCTCAATCTTCTTCTGATGATTACAAACATAGATTACGAATCTTCAAAACCTACACTATAGGATGGATGTGTTTAGGAACGGGGGACGAAATTCAAAAGGGACGTATTTCCAATTACCAGCAAATAGACCCTAGAAATGTTATTCCAAAATCTTAATATTGGAACTTTGTCCCTTCATTTGCCTACTACTGTCTATAAGCTATCATGACATGTGGGTTTTTTCTTGGGGACAAGGTATCGGAACGCTTTTGAATGGTCTACAAAGCATGCCCCCAGGTCAAAGTTGGCTTTTTGCAGACATTGTTACTCCACGACATAGTATGTTATCACAACTCTATTAAAAGGACATTCTATACAAGGTGTCACTTCAGTCCTTCTATTTGATGGGAAATAGCCCCTACCCCCCTACACACCTCAAGTTAGCTCTTTCATGCCAACAAAAGGCAACATCAGAAATGTCTCTCTAAAAATTGCTCTCCTCAGATTTGAACTCTCAATCTCTGGTATGGGGAGCAAACACCATAACCACTACTCTACCAGACAGACAGAGAATAATTGTTAAGGTCTACTTCAAAATGCACACATCAAAGACAACATTTCAGAGGTTGGAGAATGGCGTGGGGGCTTGTACTTCTTGGGTCCACCAACCGTTCCTCAATCTTCTTCTGATGATTACAAACATAGATTACGAATCTTCAAAACCTACACTATAGGATGGATGTGTTTAGGAACGGGGGACGAAATTCAAAAGGGACGTATTTCCAATTACCAGCAAATAGACCCTAGAAATGTTATTCCAAAATCTTAATATTGGAACTTTGTCCCTTCATTTGCCTACTACTGTCTATAAGCTATCATGACATGTGGGTTTTTTCTTGGGGACAAGGTATCGGAACGCTTTTGAATGGTCTACAAAGCATGCCCCCAGGTCAAAGTTGGCTTTTTGCAGACATTGTTACTCCACGACATAGTATGTTATCACAACTCTATTAAAAGGACATTCTATACAAGGTGTCACTTCAGTCCTTCTATTTGATGGGAAATAGCCCCTACCCCCCTACACACCTCAAGTTAGCTCTTTCATGCCAACAAAAGGCAACATCAGAAATGTCTCTCTAAAAATTACTCTCCTCAGATTTGAACTCTCAATCTCTGGTATGGGGAGCAAACACCATAACCACTACTCTACCAGACAGACAGAGAATAATTGTTAAGGTCTACTTCAAAATGCACACATCAAAGACAACATTTCAGAGGTTGGAGAATGGCGTGGGGGCTTGTACTTCTTGGGTCCACCAACCGTTCCTCAATCTTCTTCTGATGATTACAAACATAGATTATGAATCTTCAAAACCTACACTATAGGATGGATGTGTTTAGGAACGGGGGACGAAATTCAAAAGGGACGTGTTTCCAATTACCAGCAAATAAACCCTAGAAATGTTATTTAAAAATCTTAATATTGGAACTTTGTCACTTCATTTGCCTACTACTGTCTATAAGCTATCATGACATGTGGGTTTTTTCTTGGGGACAAGGTATCGGAACGCTTTTGAATGGTCTACAAAGCATGCCCCCAGGTCAAAGTTGGCTTTTTGCAGACATTGTTACTCCACGACATAGTATGTTATCACAACTCTATTAAAAGGACATTCTATACAAGGTGTCACTTCAGTCCTTCTATTTGATGGGAAATAGCCCCTACCCCCCTACACACCTCAAGTTAGCTCTTTCATGCCAACAAAAGGCAACATCAGAAATGTCTCTCTAAAAATTGCTCTCCTCAGATTTGAACTCTCAATCTCTGGTATGGGGAGCAAACACCATAACCACTACTCTACCAGACAGACAGAGAATAATTGTTAAGGTCTACTTCAAAATGCACACATCAAAGACAACATTTCAGAGGTTGGAGAATGGCGTGGGGGCTTGTACTTCTTGGGTCCACCAACCGTTCCTCAATCTTCTTCTGATGATTACAAACATAGATTACGAATCTTCAAAACCTACACTATAGGATGGATGTGTTTAGGAACGGGGGACGAAATTCAAAAGGGACGTATTTCCAATTACCAGCAAATAGACCCTAGAAATGTTATTCCAAAATCTTAATATTGGAACTTTGTCCCTTCATTTGCCTACTACTGTCTATAAGCTATCATGACATGTGGGTTTTTTCTTGGGGACAAGGTATCGGAACGCTTTTGAATGGTCTACAAAGCATGCCCCCAGGTCAAAGTTGGCTTTTTGCAGACATTGTTACTCCACGACATAGTATGTTATCACAACTCTATTAAAAGGACATTCTATACAAGGTGTCACTTCAGTCCTTCTATTTGATGGGAAATAGCCCCTACCCCCCTACACACCTCAAGTTAGCTCTTTCATGCCAACAAAAGGAAACATCAGAAATGTCTCTCTAAAAATTGCTCTCCTCAGATTTGAACGCTCAATCTCTGGTATGGGGAGCAAACACCATAACCACTACTCTACCAGACAGACAGAGAATAATTGTTAAGGTCTACTTCAAAATGCACACATCAAAGACAACATTTCAGAGGTTGGAGAATGGCGTGGGGGCTTGTACTTCTTGGGTCCACCAACCGTTCCTCAATCTTCTTCTGATGATTACAAACATAGATTACGAATCTTCAAAACCTACACTATAGGATGGATGTGTTTAGGAACGGGGGACGAAATTCAAAAGGGACGTATTTCCAATTACCAGCAAATAGACCCTAGAAATGTTATTCCAAAATCTTAATATTGGAACTTTGTCCCTTCATTTGCCTACTACTGTCTATAAGCTATCATGACATGTGGGTTTTTTCTTGGGGACAAGGTATCGGAACGCTTTTGAATGGTCTACAAAGCATGCCCCCAGGTCAAAGTTGGCTTTTTGCAGACATTGTTACTCCACGACATAGTATGTTATCACAACTCTATTAAAAGGACATTCTATACAAGGTGTCACTTCAGTCCTTCTATTTGATGGGAAATAGCCCCTACCCCCCTACACACCTCAAGTTAGCTCTTTCATGCCAACAAAAGGCAACATCAGAAATGTCTCTCTAAAAATTGCTCTCCTCAGATTTGAACTCTCAATCTCTGGTATGGGGAGCAAACACCATAACCACTACTCTACCAGACAGACAGAGAATAATTGTTAAGGTCTACTTCAAAATGCACACATCAAAGACAACATTTCAGAGGTTGGAGAATGGCGTGGGGGCTTGTACTTCTTGGGTCCACCAACCGTTCCTCAATCTTCTTCTGATGATTACAAACATAGATTATGAATCTTCAAAACCTACACTATAGGATGGATGTGTTTAGGAACGGGGGACGAAATTCAAAAGGGACGTGTTTCCAATTACCAGCAAATAAACCCTAGAAATGTTATTTAAAAATCTTAATATTGGAACTTTGTCACTTCATTTGCCTACTACTGTCTATAAGCTATCATGACATGTGGGTTTTTTCTTGGGGACAAGGTATCGGAACGCTTTTGAATGGTCTACAAAGCATGCCCCCAGGTCAAAGTTGGCTTTTTGCAGACATTGTTACTCCACGACATAGTATGTTATCACAACTCTATTAAAAGGACATTCTATACAAGGTGTCACTTCAGTCCTTCTATTTGATGGGAAATAGCCCCTACCCCCCTACACACCTCAAGTTAGCTCTTTCATGCCAACAAAAGGCAACATCAGAAATGTCTCTCTAAAAATTGCTCTCCTCAGATTTGAACTCTCAATCTCTGGTATGGGGAGCAAACACCATAACCACTACTCTACCAGACAGACAGAGAATAATTGTTAAGGTCTACTTCAAAATGCACACATCAAAGACAACATTTCAGAGGTTGGAGAATGGCGTGGGGGCTTGTACTTCTTGGGTCCACCAACCGTTCCTCAATCTTCTTCTGATGATTACAAACATAGATTACGAATCTTCAAAACCTACACTATAGGATGGATGTGTTTAGGAACGGGGGACGAAATTCAAAAGGGACGTATTTCCAATTACCAGCAAATAGACCCTAGAAATGTTATTCCAAAATCTTAATATTGGAACTTTGTCCCTTCATTTGCCTACTACTGTCTATAAGCTATCATGACATGTGGGTTTTTTCTTGGGGACAAGGTATCGGAACGCTTTTGAATGGTCTACAAAGCATGCCCCCAGGTCAAAGTTGGCTTTTTGCAGACATTGTTACTCCACGACATAGTATGTTATCACAACTCTATTAAAAGGACATTCTATACAAGGTGTCACTTCAGTCCTTCTATTTGATGGGAAATAGCCCCTACCCCCCTACACACCTCAAGTTAGCTCTTTCATGCCAACAAAAGGAAACATCAGAAATGTCTCTCTAAAAATTGCTCTCCTCAGATTTGAACGCTCAATCTCTGGTATGGGGAGCAAACACCATAACCACTACTCTACCAGACAGACAGAGAATAATTGTTAAGGTCTACTTCAAAATGCACACATCAAAGACAACATTTCAGAGGTTGGAGAATGGCGTGGGGGCTTGTACTTCTTGGGTCCACCAACCGTTCCTCAATCTTCTTCTGATGATTACAAACATAGATTACGAATCTTCAAAACCTACACTATAGGATGGATGTGTTTAGGAACGGGGGACGAAATTCAAAAGGGACGTATTTCCAATTACCAGCAAATAGACCCTAGAAATGTTATTCCAAAATCTTAATATTGGAACTTTGTCCCTTCATTTGCCTACTACTGTCTATAAGCTATCATGACATGTGGGTTTTTTCTTGGGGACAAGGTATCGGAACGCTTTTGAATGGTCTACAAAGCATGCCCCCAGGTCAAAGTTGGCTTTTTGCAGACATTGTTACTCCACGACATAGTATGTTATCACAACTCTATTAAAAGGACATTCTATACAAGGTGTCACTTCAGTCCTTCTATTTGATGGGAAATAGCCCCTACCCCCCTACACACCTCAAGTTAGCTCTTTCATGCCAACAAAAGGCAACATCAGAAATGTCTCTCTAAAAATTGCTCTCCTCAGATTTGAACTCTCAATCTCTGGTTTGGGGAGCAAACACCATAACCACTACTCTACCAGACAGACAGAGAATAATTGTTAAGGGCTACTTCAAAATGCACACATCAAAGACAACATTTCAGAGGTTGGAGAATGGCGTGGGGGCTTGTACTTCTTGGGTCCACCAACCGTTCCTCAATCTTCTTCTGATGATTACAAACATAGATTATGAATCTTCAAAACCTACACTATAGGATGGATGTGTTTAGGAACGGGGGACGAAATTCAAAAGGGACGTGTTTCCAATTACCAGCAAATAAACCCTAGAAATGTTATTTAAAAATCTTAATATTGGAACTTTGTCACTTCATTTGCCTACTACTGTCTATAAGCTATCATGACATGTGGGTTTTTTCTTGGGGACAAGGTATCGGAACGCTTTTGAATGGTCTACAAAGCATGCCCCCAGGTCAAAGTTGGCTTTTTGCAGACATTGTTACTCCACGACATAGTATGTTATCACAACTCTATTAAAAGGACATTCTATACAAGGTGTCACTTCAGTCCTTCTATTTGATGGGAAATAGCCCCTACCCCCCTACACACCTCAAGTTAGCTCTTTCATGCCAACAAAAGGCAACATCAGAAATGTCTCTCTAAAAATTGCTCTCCTCAGATTTGAACTCTCAATCTCTGGTATGGGGAGCAAACACCATAACCACTACTCTACCAGACAGACAGAGAATAATTGTTAAGGTCTACTTCAAAATGCACACATCAAAGACAACATTTCAGAGGTTGGAGAATGGCGTGGGGGCTTGTACTTCTTGGGTCCACCAACCGTTCCTCAATCTTCTTCTGATGATTACAAACATAGATTACGAATCTTCAAAACCTACACTATAGGATGGATGTGTTTAGGAACGGGGGACGAAATTCAAAAGGGACGTATTTCCAATTACCAGCAAATAGACCCTAGAAATGTTATTCCAAAATCTTAATATTGGAACTTTGTCCCTTCATTTGCCTACTACTGTCTATAAGCTATCATGACATGTGGGTTTTTTCTTGGGGACAAGGTATCGGAACGCTTTTGAATGGTCTACAAAGCATGCCCCCAGGTCAAAGTTGGCTTTTTGCAGACATTGTTACTCCACGACATAGTATGTTATCACAACTCTATTAAAAGGACATTCTATACAAGGTGTCACTTCAGTCCTTCTATTTGATGGGAAATAGCCCCTACCCCCCTACACACCTCAAGTTAGCTCTTTCATGCCAACAAAAGGCAACATCAGAAATGTCTCTCTAAAAATTGCTCTCCTCAGATTTGAACTCTCAATCTCTGGTTTGGGGAGCAAACACCATAACCACTACTCTACCAGACAGACAGAGAATAATTGTTAAGGGCTACTTCAAAATGCACACATCAAAGACAACATTTCAGAGGTTGGAGAATGGCGTGGGGGCTTGTACTTCTTGGGTCCACCAACCGTTCCTCAATCTTCTTCTGATGATTACAAACATAGATTACGAATCTTCAAAACCTACACTATAGGATGGATGTGTTTAGGAACGGGGGACGAAATTCAAAAGGGACGTATTTCCAATTACCAGCAAATAGACCCTAGAAATGTTATTCCAAAATCTTAATATTGGAACTTTGTCCCTTCATTTGCCTACTACTGTCTATAAGCTATCATGACATGTGGGTTTTTTCTTGGGGACAAGGTATCGGAACGCTTTTGAATGGTCTACAAAGCATGCCCCCAGGTCAAAGTTGGCTTTTTGCAGACATTGTTACTCCACGACATAGTATGTTATCACAACTCTATTAAAAGGACATTCTATACAAGGTGTCACTTCAGTCCTTCTATTTGATGGGAAATAGCCCCTACCCCCCTACACACCTCAAGTTAGCTCTTTCATGCCAACAAAAGGAAACATCAGAAATGTCTCTCTAAAAATTGCTCTCCTCAGATTTGAACGCTCAATCTCTGGTATGGGGAGCAAACACCATAACCACTACTCTACCAGACAGACAGAGAATAATTGTTAAGGTCTACTTCAAAATGCACACATCAAAGACAACATTTCAGAGGTTGGAGAATGGCGTGGGGGCTTGTACTTCTTGGGTCCACCAACCGTTCCTCAATCTTCTTCTGATGATTACAAACATAGATTACGAATCTTCAAAACCTACACTATAGGATGGATGTGTTTAGGAACGGGGGACGAAATTCAAAAGGGACGTATTTCCAATTACCAGCAAATAGACCCTAGAAATGTTATTCCAAAATCTTAATATTGGAACTTTGTCCCTTCATTTGCCTACTACTGTCTATAAGCTATCATGACATGTGGGTTTTTTCTTGGGGACAAGGTATCGGAACGCTTTTGAATGGTCTACAAAGCATGCCCCCAGGTCAAAGTTGGCTTTTTGCAGACATTGTTACTCCACGACATAGTATGTTATCACAACTCTATTAAAAGGACATTCTATACAAGGTGTCACTTCAGTCCTTCTATTTGATGGGAAATAGCCCCTACCCCCCTACACACCTCAAGTTAGCTCTTTCATGCCAACAAAAGGCAACATCAGAAATGTCTCTCTAAAAATTGCTCTCCTCAGATTTGAACTCTCAATCTCTGGTTTGGGGAGCAAACACCATAACCACTACTCTACCAGACAGACAGAGAATAATTGTTAAGGGCTACTTCAAAATGCACACATCAAAGACAACATTTCAGAGGTTGGAGAATGGCGTGGGGGCTTGTACTTCTTGGGTCCACCAACCGTTCCTCAATCTTCTTCTGATGATTACAAACATAGATTATGAATCTTCAAAACCTACACTATAGGATGGATGTGTTTAGGAACGGGGGACGAAATTCAAAAGGGACGTGTTTCCAATTACCAGCAAATAAACCCTAGAAATGTTATTTAAAAATCTTAATATTGGAACTTTGTCACTTCATTTGCCTACTACTGTCTATAAGCTATCATGACATGTGGGTTTTTTCTTGGGGACAAGGTATCGGAACGCTTTTGAATGGTCTACAAAGCATGCCCCCAGGTCAAAGTTGGCTTTTTGCAGACATTGTTACTCCACGACATAGTATGTTATCACAACTCTATTAAAAGGACATTCTATACAAGGTGTCACTTCAGTCCTTCTATTTGATGGGAAATAGCCCCTACCCCCCTACACACCTCAAGTTAGCTCTTTCATGCCAACAAAAGGCAACATCAGAAATGTCTCTCTAAAAATTGCTCTCCTCAGATTTGAACTCTCAATCTCTGGTATGGGGAGCAAACACCATAACCACTACTCTACCAGACAGACAGAGAATAATTGTTAAGGTCTACTTCAAAATGCACACATCAAAGACAACATTTCAGAGGTTGGAGAATGGCGTGGGGGCTTGTACTTCTTGGGTCCACCAACCGTTCCTCAATCTTCTTCTGATGATTACAAACATAGATTACGAATCTTCAAAACCTACACTATAGGATGGATGTGTTTAGGAACGGGGGACGAAATTCAAAAGGGACGTATTTCCAATTACCAGCAAATAGACCCTAGAAATGTTATTCCAAAATCTTAATATTGGAACTTTGTCCCTTCATTTGCCTACTACTGTCTATAAGCTATCATGACATGTGGGTTTTTTCTTGGGGACAAGGTATCGGAACGCTTTTGAATGGTCTACAAAGCATGCCCCCAGGTCAAAGTTGGCTTTTTGCAGACATTGTTACTCCACGACATAGTATGTTATCACAACTCTATTAAAAGGACATTCTATACAAGGTGTCACTTCAGTCCTTCTATTTGATGGGAAATAGCCCCTACCCCCCTACACACCTCAAGTTAGCTCTTTCATGCCAACAAAAGGCAACATCAGAAATGTCTCTCTAAAAATTGCTCTCCTCAGATTTGAACTCTCAATCTCTGGTTTGGGGAGCAAACACCATAACCACTACTCTACCAGACAGACAGAGAATAATTGTTAAGGGCTACTTCAAAATGCACACATCAAAGACAACATTTCAGAGGTTGGAGAATGGCGTGGGGGCTTGTACTTCTTGGGTCCACCAACCGTTCCTCAATCTTCTTCTGATGATTACAAACATAGATTATGAATCTTCAAAACCTACACTATAGGATGGATGTGTTTAGGAACGGGGGACGAAATTCAAAAGGGACGTGTTTCCAATTACCAGCAAATAAACCCTAGAAATGTTATTTAAAAATCTTAATATTGGAACTTTGTCACTTCATTTGCCTACTACTGTCTATAAGCTATCATGACATGTGGGTTTTTTCTTGGGGACAAGGTATCGGAACGCTTTTGAATGGTCTACAAAGCATGCCCCCAGGTCAAAGTTGGCTTTTTGCAGACATTGTTACTCCACGACATAGTATGTTATCACAACTCTATTAAAAGGACATTCTATACAAGGTGTCACTTCAGTCCTTCTATTTGATGGGAAATAGCCCCTACCCCCCTACACACCTCAAGTTAGCTCTTTCATGCCAACAAAAGGCAACATCAGAAATGTCTCTCTAAAAATTGCTCTCCTCAGATTTGAACTCTCAATCTCTGGTATGGGGAGCAAACACCATAACCACTACTCTACCAGACAGACAGAGAATAATTGTTAAGGTCTACTTCAAAATGCACACATCAAAGACAACATTTCAGAGGTTGGAGAATGGCGTGGGGGCTTGTACTTCTTGGGTCCACCAACCGTTCCTCAATCTTCTTCTGATGATTACAAACATAGATTACGAATCTTCAAAACCTACACTATAGGATGGATGTGTTTAGGAACGGGGGACGAAATTCAAAAGGGACGTATTTCCAATTACCAGCAAATAGACCCTAGAAATGTTATTCCAAAATCTTAATATTGGAACTTTGTCCCTTCATTTGCCTACTACTGTCTATAAGCTATCATGACATGTGGGTTTTTTCTTGGGGACAAGGTATCGGAACGCTTTTGAATGGTCTACAAAGCATGCCCCCAGGTCAAAGTTGGCTTTTTGCAGACATTGTTACTCCACGACATAGTATGTTATCACAACTCTATTAAAAGGACATTCTATACAAGGTGTCACTTCAGTCCTTCTATTTGATGGGAAATAGCCCCTACCCCCCTACACACCTCAAGTTAGCTCTTTCATGCCAACAAAAGGCAACATCAGAAATGTCTCTCTAAAAATTGCTCTCCTCAGATTTGAACTCTCAATCTCTGGTTTGGGGAGCAAACACCATAACCACTACTCTACCAGACAGACAGAGAATAATTGTTAAGGGCTACTTCAAAATGCACACATCAAAGACAACATTTCAGAGGTTGGAGAATGGCGTGGGGGCTTGTACTTCTTGGGTCCACCAACCGTTCCTCAATCTTCTTCTGATGATTACAAACATAGATTATGAATCTTCAAAACCTACACTATAGGATGGATGTGTTTAGGAACGGGGGACGAAATTCAAAAGGGACGTGTTTCCAATTACCAGCAAATAAACCCTAGAAATGTTATTTAAAAATCTTAATATTGGAACTTTGTCACTTCATTTGCCTACTACTGTCTATAAGCTATCATGACATGTGGGTTTTTTCTTGGGGACAAGGTATCGGAACGCTTTTGAATGGTCTACAAAGCATGCCCCCAGGTCAAAGTTGGCTTTTTGCAGACATTGTTACTCCACGACATAGTATGTTATCACAACTCTATTAAAAGGACATTCTATACAAGGTGTCACTT
Source organism: Salvelinus alpinus (assembly GCF_045679555.1). Lineage (NCBI taxonomy): Eukaryota > Metazoa > Chordata > Actinopteri > Salmoniformes > Salmonidae > Salvelinus > Salvelinus alpinus. Next base: position 8,655,199 of record NC_092124.1, on the reverse strand, counting down.
CAGTCCTTCTATTTGATGGGAAATAGCCCCTACCCCCCTACACACCTCAAGTTAGCTCTTTCATGCCAACAAAAGGCAACATCAGAAATGTCTCTCTAAAAATTGCTCTCCTCAGATTTGAACTCTCAATCTCTGGTTTGGGGAGCAAACACCATAACCACTACTCTACCAGACAGACAGAGAATAATTGTTAAGGGCTACTTCAAAATGCACACATCAAAGACAACATTTCAGAGGTTGGAGAATGGCGTGGGGGCTTGTACTTCTTGGGTCCACCAACCGTTCCTCAATCTTCTTCTGATGATTACAAACATAGATTACGAATCTTCAAAACCTACACTATAGGATGGATGTGTTTAGGAACGGGGGACGAAATTCAAAAGGGACGTATTTCCAATTACCAGCAAATAGACCCTAGAAATGTTATTCCAAAATCTTAATATTGGAACTTTGTCCCTTCATTTGCCTACTACTGTCTATAAGCTATCATGACATGTGGGTTTTTTCTTGGGGACAAGGTATCGGAACGCTTTTGAATGGTCTACAAAGCATGCCCCCAGGTCAAAGTTGGCTTTTTGCAGACATTGTTACTCCACGACATAGTATGTTATCACAACTCTATTAAAAGGACATTCTATACAAGGTGTCACTTCAGTCCTTCTATTTGATGGGAAATAGCCCCTACCCCCCTACACACCTCAAGTTAGCTCTTTCATGCCAACAAAAGGCAACATCAGAAATGTCTCTCTAAAAATTGCTCTCCTCAGATTTGAACTCTCAATCTCTGGTTTGGGGAGCAAACACCATAACCACTACTCTACCAGACAGACAGAGAATAATTGTTAAGGGCTACTTCAAAATGCACACATCAAAGACAACATTTCAGAGGTTGGAGAATGGCGTGGGGGCTTGTACTTCTTGGGTCCACCAACCGTTCCTCAATCTTCTTCTGATGATTACAAACATAGATTATGAATCTTCAAAACCTACACTATAGGATGGATGTGTTTAGGAACGGGGGACGAAATTCAAAAGGGACGTGTTTCCAATTACCAGCAAATAAACCCTAGAAATGTTATTTAAAAATCTTAATATTGGAACTTTGTCACTTCATTTGCCTACTACTGTCTATAAGCTATCATGACATGTGGGTTTTTTCTTGGGGACAAGGTATCGGAACGCTTTTGAATGGTCTACAAAGCATGCCCCCAGGTCAAAGTTGGCTTTTTGCAGACATTGTTACTCCACGACATAGTATGTTATCACAACTCTATTAAAAGGACATTCTATACAAGGTGTCACTTCAGTCCTTCTATTTGATGGGAAATAGCCCCTACCCCCCTACACACCTCAAGTTAGCTCTTTCATGCCAACAAAAGGCAACATCAGAAATGTCTCTCTAAAAATTGCTCTCCTCAGATTTGAACTCTCAATCTCTGGTATGGGGAGCAAACACCATAACCACTACTCTACCAGACAGACAGAGAATAATTGTTAAGGTCTACTTCAAAATGCACACATCAAAGACAACATTTCAGAGGTTGGAGAATGGCGTGGGGGCTTGTACTTCTTGGGTCCACCAACCGTTCCTCAATCTTCTTCTGATGATTACAAACATAGATTACGAATCTTCAAAACCTACACTATAGGATGGATGTGTTTAGGAACGGGGGACGAAATTCAAAAGGGACGTATTTCCAATTACCAGCAAATAGACCCTAGAAATGTTATTCCAAAATCTTAATATTGGAACTTTGTCCCTTCATTTGCCTACTACTGTCTATAAGCTATCATGACATGTGGGTTTTTTCTTGGGGACAAGGTATCGGAACGCTTTTGAATGGTCTACAAAGCATGCCCCCAGGTCAAAGTTGGCTTTTTGCAGACATTGTTACTCCACGACATAGTATGTTATCACAACTCTATTAAAAGGACATTCTATACAAGGTGTCACTTCAGTCCTTCTATTTGATGGGAAATAGCCCCTACCCCCCTACACACCTCAAGTTAGCTCTTTCATGCCAACAAAAGGCAACATCAGAAATGTCTCTCTAAAAATTGCTCTCCTCAGATTTGAACTCTCAATCTCTGGTATGGGGAGCAAACACCATAACCACTACTCTACCAGACAGACAGAGAATAATTGTTAAGGTCTACTTCAAAATGCACACATCAAAGACAACATTTCAGAGGTTGGAGAATGGCGTGGGGGCTTGTACTTCTTGGGTCCACCAACCGTTCCTCAATCTTCTTCTGATGATTACAAACATAGATTACGAATCTTCAAAACCTACACTATAGGATGGATGTGTTTAGGAACGGGGGACGAAATTCAAAAGGGACGTATTTCCAATTACCAGCAAATAGACCCTAGAAATGTTATTCCAAAATCTTAATATTGGAACTTTGTCCCTTCATTTGCCTACTACTGTCTATAAGCTATCATGACATGTGGGTTTTTTCTTGGGGACAAGGTATCGGAACGCTTTTGAATGGTCTACAAAGCATGCCCCCAGGTCAAAGTTGGCTTTTTGCAGACATTGTTACTCCACGACATAGTATGTTATCACAACTCTATTAAAAGGACATTCTATACAAGGTGTCACTTCAGTCCTTCTATTTGATGGGAAATAGCCCCTACCCCCCTACACACCTCAAGTTAGCTCTTTCATGCCAACAAAAGGCAACATCAGAAATGTCTCTCTAAAAATTGCTCTCCTCAGATTTGAACTCTCAATCTCTGGTTTGGGGAGCAAACACCATAACCACTACTCTACCAGACAGACAGAGAATAATTGTTAAGGGCTACTTCAAAATGCACACATCAAAGACAACATTTCAGAGGTTGGAGAATGGCGTGGGGGCTTGTACTTCTTGGGTCCACCAACCGTTCCTCAATCTTCTTCTGATGATTACAAACATAGATTATGAATCTTCAAAACCTACACTATAGGATGGATGTGTTTAGGAACGGGGGACGAAATTCAAAAGGGACGTGTTTCCAATTACCAGCAAATAAACCCTAGAAATGTTATTTAAAAATCTTAATATTGGAACTTTGTCACTTCATTTGCCTACTACTGTCTATAAGCTATCATGACATGTGGGTTTTTTCTTGGGGACAAGGTATCGGAACGCTTTTGAATGGTCTACAAAGCATGCCCCCAGGTCAAAGTTGGCTTTTTGCAGACATTGTTACTCCACGACATAGTATGTTATCACAACTCTATTAAAAGGACATTCTATACAAGGTGTCACTTCAGTCCTTCTATTTGATGGGAAATAGCCCCTACCCCCCTACACACCTCAAGTTAGCTCTTTCATGCCAACAAAAGGCAACATCAGAAATGTCTCTCTAAAAATTGCTCTCCTCAGATTTGAACTCTCAATCTCTGGTATGGGGAGCAAACACCATAACCACTACTCTACCAGACAGACAGAGAATAATTGTTAAGGTCTACTTCAAAATGCACACATCAAAGACAACATTTCAGAGGTTGGAGAATGGCGTGGGGGCTTGTACTTCTTGGGTCCACCAACCGTTCCTCAATCTTCTTCTGATGATTACAAACATAGATTACGAATCTTCAAAACCTACACTATAGGATGGATGTGTTTAGGAACGGGGGACGAAATTCAAAAGGGACGTATTTCCAATTACCAGCAAATAGACCCTAGAAATGTTATTCCAAAATCTTAATATTGGAACTTTGTCCCTTCATTTGCCTACTACTGTCTATAAGCTATCATGACATGTGGGTTTTTTCTTGGGGACAAGGTATCGGAACGCTTTTGAATGGTCTACAAAGCATGCCCCCAGGTCAAAGTTGGCTTTTTGCAGACATTGTTACTCCACGACATAGTATGTTATCACAACTCTATTAAAAGGACATTCTATACAAGGTGTCACTTCAGTCCTTCTATTTGATGGGAAATAGCCCCTACCCCCCTACACACCTCAAGTTAGCTCTTTCATGCCAACAAAAGGCAACATCAGAAATGTCTCTCTAAAAATTGCTCTCCTCAGATTTGAACTCTCAATCTCTGGTATGGGGAGCAAACACCATAACCACTACTCTACCAGACAGACAGAGAATAATTGTTAAGGTCTACTTCAAAATGCACACATCAAAGACAACATTTCAGAGGTTGGAGAATGGCGTGGGGGCTTGTACTTCTTGGGTCCACCAACCGTTCCTCAATCTTCTTCTGATGATTACAAACATATATTACGAATCTTCAAAACCTACACTATAGGATGGATGTGTTTAGGAACGGGGGACGAAATTCAAAAGGGACGTATTTCCAATTACCAGCAAATAGACCCTAGAAATGTTATTCCAAAATCTTAATATTGGAACTTTGTCCCTTCATTTGCCTACTACTGTCTATAAGCTATCATGACATGTGGGTTTTTTCTTGGGGACAAGGTATCGGAACGCTTTTGAATGGTCTACAAAGCATGCCCCCAGGTCAAAGTTGGCTTTTTGCAGACATTGTTACTCCACGACATAGTATGTTATCACAACTCTATTAAAAGGACATTCTATACAAGGTGTCACTTCAGTCCTTCTATTTGATGGGAAATAGCCCCTACCCCCCTACACACCTCAAGTTAGCTCTTTCATGCCAACAAAAGGCAACATCAGAAATGTCTCTCTAAAAATTGCTCTCCTCAGATTTGAACTCTCAATCTCTGGTATGAGGAGCAAACACCATAACCACTACTCTAGCAGACAGACATAGACTAAATATTAAGGGGTACATGAAAATGCACACATCAAAGACAACATTTCAGAGGTTGGAGAATGGCGTGGGGGCTTGTACTTCTTGGGTCCACCAACCGTTCCTCAATCTTCTTCTGATGATTACAAACATAGATTACGAATCTTCAAAACCTACACTATAGGATGGATGTGTTTAGGAACGGGGGACGAAATTCAAAAGGGACGTATTTCCAATTACCAGCAAATAGACCCTAGAAATGTTATTCCAAAATCTTAATATTGGAACTTTGTCCCTTCATTTGCCTACTACTGTCTATAAGCTATCATGACATGTGGGTTTTTTCTTGGGGACAAGGTATCGGAACGCTTTTGAATGGTCTACAAAGCATGCCCCCAGGTCAAAGTTGGCTTTTTGCAGACATTGTTACTCCACGACATAGTATGTTATCACAACTCTATTAAAAGGACATTCTATACAAGGTGTCACTTCAGTCCTTCTATTTGATGGGAAATAGCCCCTACCCCCCTACACACCTCAAGTTAGCTCTTTCATGCCAACAAAAGGCAACATCAGAAATGTCTCTCTAAAAATTGCTCTCCTCAGATTTGAACTCTCAATCTCTGGTATGGGGAGCAAACACCATAACCACTACTCTAGCAGACAGACATAGACTAAATATTAAGGGGTACATGAAAATGCACACATCAAAGACAACATTTCAGAGGTTGGAGAATGGCGTGGGGGCTTGTACTTCTTGGGTCCACCAACCGTTCCTCAATCTTCTTCTGATGATTACAAACATAGATTACGAATCTTCAAAACCTACACTATAGGATGGATGTGTTTAGGAACGGGGGACGAAATTCAAAAGGGACGTATTTCCAATTACCAGCAAATAGACCCTAGAAATGTTATTCCAAAATCTTAATATTGGAACTTTGTCCCTTCATTTGCCTACTACTGTCTATAAGCTATCATGACATGTGGGTTTTTTCTTGGGGACAAGGTATCGGAACGCTTTTGAATGGTCTACAAAGCATGCCCCCAGGTCAAAGTTGGCTTTTTGCAGACATTGTTACTCCACGACATAGTATGTTATCACAACTCTATTAAAAGGACATTCTATACAAGGTGTCACTTCAGTCCTTCTATTTGATGGGAAATAGCCCCTACCCCCCTACACACCTCAAGTTAGCTCTTTCATGCCAACAAAAGGCAACATCAGAAATGTCTCTCTAAAAATTGCTCTCCTCAGATTTGAACTCTCAATCTCTGGTTTGGGGAGCAAACACCATAACCACTACTCTACCAGACAGACAGAGAATAATTGTTAAGGGCTACTTCAAAATGCACACATCAAAGACAACATTTCAGAGGTTGGAGAATGGCGTGGGGGCTTGTACTTCTTGGGTCCACCAACCGTTCCTCAATCTTCTTCTGATGATTACAAACATAGATTATGAATCTTCAAAACCTACACTATAGGATGGATGTGTTTAGGAACGGGGGACGAAATTCAAAAGGGACGTGTTTCCAATTACCAGCAAATAAACCCTAGAAATGTTATTTAAAAATCTTAATATTGGAACTTTGTCACTTCATTTGCCTACTACTGTCTATAAGCTATCATGACATGTGGGTTTTTTCTTGGGGACAAGGTATCGGAACGCTTTTGAATGGTCTACAAAGCATGCCCCCAGGTCAAAGTTGGCTTTTTGCAGACATTGTTACTCCACGACATAGTATGTTATCACAACTCTATTAAAAGGACATTCTATACAAGGTGTCACTTCAGTCCTTCTATTTGATGGGAAATAGCCCCTACCCCCCTACACACCTCAAGTTAGCTCTTTCATGCCAACAAAAGGCAACATCAGAAATGTCTCTCTAAAAATTGCTCTCCTCAGATTTGAACTCTCAATCTCTGGTATGAGGAGCAAACACCATAACCACTACTCTAGCAGACAGACATAGACTAAATATTAAGGGGTACATGAAAATGCACACATCAAAGACAACATTTCAGAGGTTGGAGAATGGCGTGGGGGCTTGTACTTCTTGGGTCCACCAACCGTTCCTCAATCTTCTTCTGATGATTACAAACATAGATTACGAATCTTCAAAACCTACACTATAGGATGGATGTGTTTAGGAACGGGGGACGAAATTCAAAAGGGACGTATTTCCAATTACCAGCAAATAGACCCTAGAAATGTTATTCCAAAATCTTAATATTGGAACTTTGTCCCTTCATTTGCCTACTACTGTCTATAAGCTATCATGACATGTGGGTTTTTTCTTGGGGACAAGGTATCGGAACGCTTTTGAATGGTCTACAAAGCATGCCCCCAGGTCAAAGTTGGCTTTTTGCAGACATTGTTACTCCACGACATAGTATGTTATCACAACTCTATTAAAAGGACATTCTATACAAGGTGTCACTTCAGTCCTTCTATTTGATGGGAAATAGCCACTACCCCCCTACACACCTCAAGTTAGCTCTTTCATGCCAACAAAAGGCAACATCAGAAATGTCTCTCTAAAAATTGCTCTCCTCAGATTTGAACTCTCAATCTCTGGTATGGGGAGCAAACACCATAACCACTACTCTAGCAGACAGACATAGACTAAATATTAAGGGGTACATGAAAATGCACACATCAAAGACAACATTTCAGAGGTTGGAGAATGGCGTGGGGGCTTGTACTTCTTGGGTCCACCAACCGTTCCTCAATCTTCTTCTGATGATTACAAACATAGATTACGAATCTTCAAAACCTACACTATAGGATGGATGTGTTTAGGAACGGGGGACGAAATTCAAAAGGGACGTATTTCCAATTACCAGCAAATAGACCCTAGAAATGTTATTCCAAAATCTTAATATTGGAACTTTGTCCCTTCATTTGCCTACTACTGTCTATAAGCTATCATGACATGTGGGTTTTTTCTTGGGGACAAGGTATCGGAACGCTTTTGAATGGTCTACAAAGCATGCCCCCAGGTCAAAGTTGGCTTTTTGCAGACATTGTTACTCCACGACATAGTATGTTATCACAACTCTATTAAAAGGACATTCTATACAAGGTGTCACTTCAGTCCTTCTATTTGATGGGAAATAGCCCCTACCCCCCTACACACCTCAAGTTAGCTCTTTCATGCCAACAAAAGGCAACATCAGAAATGTCTCTCTAAAAATTGCTCTCCTCAGATTTGAAATCTCAATCTCTGGTTTGGGGAGCAAACACCATAACCACTACTCTACCAGACAGACAGAGAATAATTGTTAAGGGCTACTTCAAAATGCACACATCAAAGACAACATTTCAGAGGTTGGAGAATGGCGTGGGGGCTTGTACTTCTTGGGTCCACCAACCGTTCCTCAATCTTCTTCTGATGATTACAAACATAGATTATGAATCTTCAAAACCTACACTATAGGATGGATGTGTTTAGGAACGGGGGACGAAATTCAAAAGGGACGTGTTTCCAATTACCAGCAAATAAACCCTAGAAATGTTATTTAAAAATCTTAATATTGGAACTTTGTCACTTCATTTGCCTACTACTGTCTATAAGCTATCATGACATGTGGGTTTTTTCTTGGGGACAAGGTATCGGAACGCTTTTGAATGGTCTACAAAGCATGCCCCCAGGTCAAAGTTGGCTTTTTGCAGACATTGTTACTCCACGACATAGTATGTTATCACAACTCTATTAAAAGGACATTCTATACAAGGTGTCACTTCAGTCCTTCTATTTGATGGGAAATAGCCACTACCCCCCTACACACCTCAAGTTAGCTCTTTCATGCCAACAAAAGGCAACATCAGAAATGTCTCTCTAAAAATTGCTCTCCTCAGATTTGAACTCTCAATCTCTGGTATGGGGAGCAAACACCATAACCACTACTCTACCAGACAGACAGAGAATAATTGTTAAGGTCTACTTCAAAATGCACACATCAAAGACAACATTTCAGAGGTTGGAGAATGGCGTGGGGGCTTGTACTTCTTGGGTCCACCAACCGTTCCTCAATCTTCTTCTGATGATTACAAACATAGATTACGAATCTTCAAAACCTACACTATAGGATGGATGTGTTTAGGAACGGGGGACGAAATTCAAAAGGGACGTATTTCCAATTACCAGCAAATAGACCCTAGAAATGTTATTCCAAAATCTTAATATTGGAACTTTGTCCCTTCATTTGCCTACTACTGTCTATAAGCTATCATGACATGTGGGTTTTTTCTTGGGGACAAGGTATCGGAACGCTTTTGAATGGTCTACAAAGCATGCCCCCAGGTCAAAGTTGGCTTTTTGCAGACATTGTTACTCCACGACATAGTATGTTATCACAACTCTATTAAAAGGACATTCTATACAAGGTGTCACTTCAGTCCTTCTATTTGATGGGAAATAGCCACTACCCCCCTACACACCTCAAGTTAGCTCTTTCATGCCAACAAAAGGCAACATCAGAAATGTCTCTCTAAAAATTGCTCTCCTCAGATTTGAAATCTCAATCTCTGGTTTGGGGAGCAAACACCATAACCACTACTCTACCAGACAGACAGAGAATAATTGTTAAGGGCTACTTCAAAATGCACACATCAAAGACAACATTTCAGAGGTTGGAGAATGGCGTGGGGGCTTGTACTTCTTGGGTCCACCAACCGTTCCTCAATCTTCTTCTGATGATTACAAACATAGATTATGAATCTTCAAAACCTACACTATAGGATGGATGTGTTTAGGAACGGGGGACGAAATTCAAAAGGGACGTGTTTCCAATTACCAGCAAATAAACCCTAGAAATGTTATTTAAAAATCTTAATATTGGAACTTTGTCACTTCATTTGCCTACTACTGTCTATAAGCTATCATGACATGTGGGTTTTTTCTTGGGGACAAGGTATCGGAACGCTTTTGAATGGTCTACAAAGCATGCCCCCAGGTCAAAGTTGGCTTTTTGCAGACATTGTTACTCCACGACATAGTATGTTATCACAACTCTATTAAAAGGACATTCTATACAAGGTGTCACTTCAGTCCTTCTATTTGATGGGAAATAGCCCCTACCCCCCTACACACCTCAAGTTAGCTCTTTCATGCCAACAAAAGGCAACATCAGAAATGTCTCTCTAAAAATTGCTCTCCTCAGATTTGAACTCTCAATCTCTGGTATGGGGAGCAAACACCATAACCACTACTCTAGCAGACAGACATAGACTAAATATTAAGGGGTACATGAAAATGCACACATCAAAGACAACATTTCAGAGGTTGGAGAATGGCGTGGGGGCTTGTACTTCTTGGGTCCACCAACCGTTCCTCAATCTTCTTCTGATGATTACAAACATAGATTACGAATCTTCAAAACCTACACTATAGGATGGATGTGTTTAGGAACGGGGGACGAAATTCAAAAGGGACGTATTTCCAATTACCAGCAAATAGACCCTAGAAATGTTATTCCAAAATCTTAATATTGGAACTTTGTCCCTTCATTTGCCTACTACTGTCTATAAGCTATCATGACATGTGGGTTTTTTCTTGGGGACAAGGTATCGGAACGCTTTTGAATGGTCTACAAAGCATGCCCCCAGGTCAAAGTTGGCTTTTTGCAGACATTGTTACTCCACGACATAGTATGTTATCACAACTCTATTAAAAGGACATTCTATACAAGGTGTCACTTCAGTCCTTCTATTTGATGGGAAATAGCCCCTACCCCCCTACACACCTCAAGTTAGCTCTTTCATGCCAACAAAAGGCAACATCAGAAATGTCTCTCTAAAAATTGCTCTCCTCAGATTTGAACTCTCAATCTCTGGTTTGGGGAGCAAACACCATAACCACTACTCTACCAGACAGACAGAGAATAATTGTTAAGGGCTACTTCAAAATGCACACATCAAAGACAACATTTCAGAGGTTGGAGAATGGCGTGGGGGCTTGTACTTCTTGGGTCCACCAACCGTTCCTCAATCTTCTTCTGATGATTACAAACATAGATTATGAATCTTCAAAACCTACACTATAGGATGGATGTGTTTAGGAACGGGGGACGAAATTCAAAAGGGACGTGTTTCCAATTACCAGCAAATAAACCCTAGAAATGTTATTTAAAAATCTTAATATTGGAACTTTGTCACTTCATTTGCCTACTACTGTCTATAAGCTATCATGACATGTGGGTTTTTTCTTGGGGACAAGGTATCGGAACGCTTTTGAATGGTCTACAAAGCATGCCCCCAGGTCAAAGTTGGCTTTTTGCAGACATTGTTACTCCACGACATAGTATGTTATCACAACTCTATTAAAAGGACATTCTATACAAGGTGTCACTTCAGTCCTTCTATTTGATGGGAAATAGCCCCTACCCCCCTACACACCTCAAGTTAGCTCTTTCATGCCAACAAAAGGCAACATCAGAAATGTCTCTCTAAAAATTGCTCTCCTCAGATTTGAACTCTCAATCTCTGGTATGGGGAGCAAACACCATAACCACTACTCTACCAGACAGACAGAGAATAATTGTTAAGGTCTACTTCAAAATGCACACATCAAAGACAACATTTCAGAGGTTGGAGAATGGCGTGGGGGCTTGTACTTCTTGGGTCCACCAACCGTTCCTCAATCTTCTTCTGATGATTACAAACATAGATTACGAATCTTCAAAACCTACACTATAGGATGGATGTGTTTAGGAACGGGGGACGAAATTCAAAAGGGACGTATTTCCAATTACCAGCAAATAGACCCTAGAAATGTTATTCCAAAATCTTAATATTGGAACTTTGTCCCTTCATTTGCCTACTACTGTCTATAAGCTATCATGACATGTGGGTTTTTTCTTGGGGACAAGGTATCGGAACGCTTTTGAATGGTCTACAAAGCATGCCCCCAGGTCAAAGTTGGCTTTTTGCAGACATTGTTACTCCACGACATAGTATGTTATCACAACTCTATTAAAAGGACATTCTATACAAGGTGTCACTTCAGTCCTTCTATTTGATGGGAAATAGCCACTACCCCCCTACACACCTCAAGTTAGCTCTTTCATGCCAACAAAAGGCAACATCAGAAATGTCTCTCTAAAAATTGCTCTCCTCAGATTTGAAATCTCAATCTCTGGTTTGGGGAGCAAACACCATAACCACTACTCTACCAGACAGACAGAGAATAATTGTTAAGGGCTACTTCAAAATGCACACATCAAAGACAACATTTCAGAGGTTGGAGAATGGCGTGGGGGCTTGTACTTCTTGGGTCCACCAACCGTTCCTCAATCTTCTTCTGATGATTACAAACATAGATTATGAATCTTCAAAACCTACACTATAGGATGGATGTGTTTAGGAACGGGGGACGAAATTCAAAAGGGACGTGTTTCCAATTACCAGCAAATAAACCCTAGAAATGTTATTTAAAAATCTTAATATTGGAACTTTGTCACTTCATTTGCCTACTACTGTCTATAAGCTATCATGACATGTGGGTTTTTTCTTGGGGACAAGGTATCGGAACGCTTTTGAATGGTCTACAAAGCATGCCCCCAGGTCAAAGTTGGCTTTTTGCAGACATTGTTACTCCACGACATAGTATGTTATCACAACTCTATTAAAAGGACATTCTATACAAGGTGTCACTTCAGTCCTTCTATTTGATGGGAAATAGCCCCTACCCCCCTACACACCTCAAGTTAGCTCTTTCATGCCAACAAAAGGCAACATCAGAAATGTCTCTCTAAAAATTGCTCTCCTCAGATTTGAACTCTCAATCTCTGGTATGGGGAGCAAACACCATAACCACTACTCTAGCAGACAGACATAGACTAAATATTAAGGGGTACATGAAAATGCACACATCAAAGACAACATTTCAGAGGTTGGAGAATGGCGTGGGGGCTTGTACTTCTTGGGTCCACCAACCGTTCCTCAATCTTCTTCTGATGATTACAAACATAGATTACGAATCTTCAAAACCTACACTATAGGATGGATGTGTTTAGGAACGGGGGACGAAATTCAAAAGGGACGTATTTCCAATTACCAGCAAATAGACCCTAGAAATGTTATTCCAAAATCTTAATATTGGAACTTTGTCCCTTCATTTGCCTACTACTGTCTATAAGCTATCATGACATGTGGGTTTTTTCTTGGGGACAAGGTATCGGAACGCTTTTGAATGGTCTACAAAGCATGCCCCCAGGTCAAAGTTGGCTTTTTGCAGACATTGTTACTCCACGACATAGTATGTTATCACAACTCTATTAAAAGGACATTCTATACAAGGTGTCACTTCAGTCCTTCTATTTGATGGGAAATAGCCACTACCCCCCTACACACCTCAAGTTAGCTCTTTCATGCCAACAAAAGGCAACATCAGAAATGTCTCTCTAAAAATTGCTCTCCTCAGATTTGAAATCTCAATCTCTGGTTTGGGGAGCAAACACCATAACCACTACTCTACCAGACAGACAGAGAATAATTGTTAAGGGCTACTTCAAAATGCACACATCAAAGACAACATTTCAGAGGTTGGAGAATGGCGTGGGGGCTTGTACTTCTTGGGTCCACCAACCGTTCCTCAATCTTCTTCTGATGATTACAAACATAGATTATGAATCTTCAAAACCTACACTATAGGATGGATGTGTTTAGGAACGGGGGACGAAATTCAAAAGGGACGTGTTTCCAATTACCAGCAAATAAACCCTAGAAATGTTATTTAAAAATCTTAATATTGGAACTTTGTCACTTCATTTGCCTACTACTGTCTATAAGCTATCATGACATGTGGGTTTTTTCTTGGGGACAAGGTATCGGAACGCTTTTGAATGGTCTACAAAGCATGCCCCCAGGTCAAAGTTGGCTTTTTGCAGACATTGTTACTCCACGACATAGTATGTTATCACAACTCTATTAAAAGGACATTCTATACAAGGTGTCACTTCAGTCCTTCTATTTGATGGGAAATAGCCCCTACCCCCCTACACACCTCAAGTTAGCTCTTTCATGCCAACAAAAGGCAACATCAGAAATGTCTCTCTAAAAATTGCTCTCCTCAGATTTGAACTCTCAATCTCTGGTATGGGGAGCAAACACCATAACCACTACTCTAGCAGACAGACATAGACTAAATATTAAGGGGTACATGAAAATGCACACATCAAAGACAACATTTCAGAGGTTGGAGAATGGCGTGGGGGCTTGTACTTCTTGGGTCCACCAACCGTTCCTCAATCTTCTTCTGATGATTACAAACATAGATTACGAATCTTCAAAACCTACACTATAGGATGGATGTGTTTAGGAACGGGGGACGAAATTCAAAAGGGACGTATTTCCAATTACCAGCAAATAGACCCTAGAAATGTTATTCCAAAATCTTAATATTGGAACTTTGTCCCTTCATTTGCCTACTACTGTCTATAAGCTATCATGACATGTGGGTTTTTTCTTGGGGACAAGGTATCGGAACGCTTTTGAATGGTCTACAAAGCATGCCCCCAGGTCAAAGTTGGCTTTTTGCAGACATTGTTACTCCACGACATAGTATGTTATCACAACTCTATTAAAAGGACATTCTATACAAGGTGTCACTTCAGTCCTTCTATTTGATGGGAAATAGCCCCTACCCCCCTACACACCTCAAGTTAGCTCTTTCATGCCAACAAAAGGCAACATCAGAAATGTCTCTCTAAAAATTGCTCTCCTCAGATTTGAACTCTCAATCTCTGGTTTGGGGAGCAAACACCATAACCACTACTCTACCAGACAGACAGAGAATAATTGTTAAGGGCTACTTCAAAATGCACACATCAAAGACAACATTTCAGAGGTTGGAGAATGGCGTGGGGGCTTGTACTTCTTGGGTCCACCAACCGTTCCTCAATCTTCTTCTGATGATTACAAACATAGATTATGAATCTTCAAAACCTACACTATAGGATGGATGTGTTTAGGAACGGGGGACGAAATTCAAAAGGGACGTGTTTCCAATTACCAGCAAATAAACCCTAGAAATGTTATTTAAAAATCTTAATATTGGAACTTTGTCACTTCATTTGCCTACTACTGTCTATAAGCTATCATGACATGTGGGTTTTTTCTTGGGGACAAGGTATCGGAACGCTTTTGAATGGTCTACAAAGCATGCCCCCAGGTCAAAGTTGGCTTTTTGCAGACATTGTTACTCCACGACATAGTATGTTATCACAACTCTATTAAAAGGACATTCTATACAAGGTGTCACTTCAGTCCTTCTATTTGATGGGAAATAGCCCCTACCCCCCTACACACCTCAAGTTAGCTCTTTCATGCCAACAAAAGGCAACATCAGAAATGTCTCTCTAAAAATTGCTCTCCTCAGATTTGAACTCTCAATCTCTGGTATGGGGAGCAAACACCATAACCACTACTCTACCAGACAGACAGAGAATAATTGTTAAGGTCTACTTCAAAATGCACACATCAAAGACAACATTTCAGAGGTTGGAGAATGGCGTGGGGGCTTGTACTTCTTGGGTCCACCAACCGTTCCTCAATCTTCTTCTGATGATTACAAACATAGATTACGAATCTTCAAAACCTACACTATAGGATGGATGTGTTTAGGAACGGGGGACGAAATTCAAAAGGGACGTATTTCCAATTACCAGCAAATAGACCCTAGAAATGTTATTCCAAAATCTTAATATTGGAACTTTGTCCCTTCATTTGCCTACTACTGTCTATAAGCTATCATGACATGTGGGTTTTTTCTTGGGGACAAGGTATCGGAACGCTTTTGAATGGTCTACAAAGCATGCCCCCAGGTCAAAGTTGGCTTTTTGCAGACATTGTTACTCCACGACATAGTATGTTATCACAACTCTATTAAAAGGACATTCTATACAAGGTGTCACTTCAGTCCTTCTATTTGATGGGAAATAGCCACTACCCCCCTACACACCTCAAGTTAGCTCTTTCATGCCAACAAAAGGCAACATCAGAAATGTCTCTCTAAAAATTGCTCTCCTCAGATTTGAAATCTCAATCTCTGGTTTGGGGAGCAAACACCATAACCACTACTCTACCAGACAGACAGAGAATAATTGTTAAGGGCTACTTCAAAATGCACACATCAAAGACAACATTTCAGAGGTTGGAGAATGGCGTGGGGGCTTGTACTTCTTGGGTCCACCAACCGTTCCTCAATCTTCTTCTGATGATTACAAACATAGATTATGAATCTTCAAAACCTACACTATAGGATGGATGTGTTTAGGAACGGGGGACGAAATTCAAAAGGGACGTGTTTCCAATTACCAGCAAATAAACCCTAGAAATGTTATTTAAAAATCTTAATATTGGAACTTTGTCACTTCATTTGCCTACTACTGTCTATAAGCTATCATGACATGTGGGTTTTTTATCTTGGGGACAAGGTATCGGAACGCTTTTGAATGGTCTACAAAGCATGCCCCCAGGTCAAAGTTGGCTTTTTGCAGACATTGTTACTCCACGACATAGTATGTTATCACAACTCTATTAAAAGGACATTCTATACAAGGTGTCACTTCAGTCCTTCTATTTGATGGGAAATAGCCCCTACCCCCCTACACACCTCAAGTTAGCTCTTTCATGCCAACAAAAGGCAACATCAGAAATGTCTCTCTAAAAATTGCTCTCCTCAGATTTGAACTCTCAATCTCTGGTATGGGGAGCAAACACCATAACCACTACTCTACCAGACAGACAGAGAATAATTGTTAAGGTCTACTTCAAAATGCACACATCAAAGACAACATTTCAGAGGTTGGAGAATGGCGTGGGGGCTTGTACTTCTTGGGTCCACCAACCGTTCCTCAATCTTCTTCTGATGATTACAAACATAGATTACGAATCTTCAAAACCTACACTATAGGATGGATGTGTTTAGGAACGGGGGACGAAATTCAAAAGGGACGTATTTCCAATTACCAGCAAATAGACCCTAGAAATGTTATTCCAAAATCTTAATATTGGAACTTTGTCCCTTCATTTGCCTACTACTGTCTATAAGCTATCATGACATGTGGGTTTTTTCTTGGGGACAAGGTATCGGAACGCTTTTGAATGGTCTACAAAGCATGCCCCCAGGTCAAAGTTGGCTTTTTGCAGACATTGTTACTCCACGACATAGTATGTTATCACAACTCTATTAAAAGGACATTCTATACAAGGTGTCACTTCAGTCCTTCTATTTGATGGGAAATAGCCCCTACCCCCCTACACACCTCAAGTTAGCTCTTTCATGCCAACAAAAGGCAACATCAGAAATGTCTCTCTAAAAATTGCTCTCCTCAGATTTGAACTCTCAATCTCTGGTATGGGGAGCAAACACCATAACCACTACTCTACCAGACAGACAGAGAATAATTGTTAAGGGCTACTTCAAAATGCACACATCAAAGACAACATTTCAGAGGTTGGAGAATGGCGTGGGGGCTTGTACTTCTTGGGTCCACCAACCGTTCCTCAATCTTCTTCTGATGATTACAAACATAGATTACGAATCTTCAAAACCTACACTATAGGATGGATGTGTTTAGGAACGGGGGACGAAATTCAAAAGGGACGTGTTTCCAATTACCAGCAAATAGACCCTAGAAATGTTATTCCAAAATCTTAATATTGGAACTTTGTCCCTTCATTTGCCTACTACTGTCTATAAGCTATCATGACATGTGGGTTTTTTCTTGGGGACAAGGTATCGGAACGCTTTTGAATGGTCTACAAAGCATGCCCCCAGGTCAAAGTTGGCTTTTTGCAGACATTGTTACTCCACGACATAGTATGTTATCACAACTCTATTAAAAGGACATTCTATACAAGGTGTCACTTCAGTCCTTCTATTTGATGGGAAATAGCCCCTACCCCCCTACACACCTCAAGTTAGCTCTTTCATGCCAACAAAAGGCAACATCAGAAATGTCTCTCTAAAAATTGCTCTCCTCAGATTTGAACGCTCAATCTCTGGTATGGGGAGCAAACACCATAACCACTACTCTACCAGACAGACAGAGAATAATTGTTAAGGTCTACTTCAAAATGCACACATCAAAGACAACATTTCAGAGGTTGGAGAATGGCGTGGGGGCTTGTACTTCTTGGGTCCACCAACCGTTCCTCAATCTTCTTCTGATGATTACAAACATAGATTACGAATCTTCAAAACCTACACTATAGGATGGATGTGTTTAGGAACGGGGGACGAAATTCAAAAGGGACGTATTTCCAATTACCAGCAAATAGACCCTAGAAATGTTATTCCAAAATCTTAATATTGGAACTTTGTCCCTTCATTTGCCTACTACTGTCTATAAGCTATCATGACATGTGGGTTTTTTCTTGGGGACAAGGTATCGGAACGCTTTTGAATGGTCTACAAAGCATGCCCCCAGGTCAAAGTTGGCTTTTTGCAGACATTGTTACTCCACGACATAGTATGTTATCACAACTCTATTAAAAGGACATTCTATACAAGGTGTCACTTCAGTCCTTCTATTTGATGGGAAATAGCCCCTACCCCCCTACACACCTCAAGTTAGCTCTTTCATGCCAACAAAAGGCAACATCAGAAATGTCTCTCTAAAAATTGCTCTCCTCAGATTTGAACGCTCAATCTCTGGTATGGGGAGCAAACACCATAACCACTACTCTACCAGACAGACAGAGAATAATTGTTAAGGTCTACTTCAAAATGCACACATCAAAGACAACATTTCAGAGGTTGGAGAATGGCGTGGGGGCTTGTACTTCTTGGGTCCACCAACCGTTCCTCAATCTTCTTCTGATGATTACAAACATAGATTACGAATCTTCAAAACCTACACTATAGGATGGATGTGTTTAGGAACGGGGGACGAAATTCAAAAGGGACGTATTTCCAATTACCAGCAAATAGACCCTAGAAATGTTATTCCAAAATCTTAATATTGGAACTTTGTCCCTTCATTTGCCTACTACTGTCTATAAGCTATCATGACATGTGGGTTTTTTCTTGGGGACAAGGTATCGGAACGCTTTTGAATGGTCTACAAAGCATGCCCCCAGGTCAAAGTTGGCTTTTTGCAGACATTGTTACTCCACGACATAGTATGTTATCACAACTCTATTAAAAGGACATTCTATACAAGGTGTCACTTCAGTCCTTCTATTTGATGGGAAATAGCCCCTACCCCCCTACACACCTCAAGTTAGCTCTTTCATGCCAACAAAAGGCAACATCAGAAATGTCTCTCTAAATATTGCTCTCCTCAGATTTGAACTCTCAATCTCTGGTATGGGGAGCAAACACCATAACCACTACTCTACCAGACAGACAGAGAATAATTGTTAAGGTCTACTTCAAAATGCACACATCAAAGACAACATTTCAGAGGTTGGAGAATGGCGTGGGGGCTTGTACTTCTTGGGTCCACCAACCGTTCCTCAATCTTCTTCTGATGATTACAAACATAGATTACGAATCTTCAAAACCTACACTATAGGATGGATGTGTTTAGGAACGGGGGACGAAATTCAAAAGGGACGTATTTCCAATTACCAGCAAATAGACCCTAGAAATGTTATTCCAAAATCTTAATATTGGAACTTTGTCACTTCATTTGCCTACTACTGTCTATAAGCTATCATGACATGTGGGTTTTTTCTTGGGGACAAGGTATCGGAACGCTTTTGAATGGTCTACAAAGCATGCCCCCAGGTCAAAGTTGGCTTTTTGCAGACATTGTTACTCCACGACATAGTATGTTATCACAACTCTATTAAAAGGACATTCTATACAAGGTGTCACTTCAGTCCTTCTATTTGATGGGAAATAGCCCCTACCCCCCTACACACCTCAAGTTAGCTCTTTCATGCCAACAAAAGGCAACATCAGAAATGTCTCTCTAAAAATTGCTCTCCTCAGATTTGAACGCTCAATCTCTGGTATGGGGAGCAAACACCATAACCACTACTCTACCAGACAGACAGAGAATAATTGTTAAGGTCTACTTCAAAATGCACACATCAAAGACAACATTTCAGAGGTTGGAGAATGGCGTGGGGGCTTGTACTTCTTGGGTCCACCAACCGTTCCTCAATCTTCTTCTGATGATTACAAACATAGATTACGAATCTTCAAAACCTACACTATAGGATGGATGTGTTTAGGAACGGGGGACGAAATTCAAAAGGGACGTATTTCCAATTACCAGCAAATAGACCCTAGAAATGTTATTCCAAAATCTTAATATTGGAACTTTGTCCCTTCATTTGCCTACTACTGTCTATAAGCTATCATGACATGTGGGTTTTTTCTTGGGGACAAGGTATCGGAACGCTTTTGAATGGTCTACAAAGCATGCCCCCAGGTCAAAGTTGGCTTTTTGCAGACATTGTTACTCCACGACATAGTATGTTATCACAACTCTATTAAAAGGACATTCTATACAAGGTGTCACTTCAGTCCTTCTATTTGATGGGAAATAGCCCCTACCCCCCTACACACCTCAAGTTAGCTCTTTCATGCCAACAAAAGGCAACATCAGAAATGTCTCTCTAAATATTGCTCTCCTCAGATTTGAACTCTCAATCTCTGGTATGGGGAGCAAACACCATAACCACTACTCTACCAGACAGACAGAGAATAATTGTTAAGGTCTACTTCAAAATGCACACATCAAAGACAACATTTCAGAGGTTGGAGAATGGCGTGGGGGCTTGTACTTCTTGGGTCCACCAACCGTTCCTCAATCTTCTTCTGATGATTACAAACATAGATTACGAATCTTCAAAACCTACACTATAGGATGGATGTGTTTAGGAACGGGGGACGAAATTCAAAAGGGACGTATTTCCAATTACCAGCAAATAGACCCTAGAAATGTTATTCCAAAATCTTAATATTGGAACTTTGTCACTTCATTTGCCTACTACTGTCTATAAGCTATCATGACATGTGGGTTTTTTCTTGGGGACAAGGTATCGGAACGCTTTTGAATGGTCTACAAAGCATGCCCCCAGGTCAAAGTTGGCTTTTTGCAGACATTGTTACTCCACGACATAGTATGTTATCACAACTCTATTAAAAGGACATTCTATACAAGGTGTCACTTCAGTCCTTCTATTTGATGGGAAATAGCCCCTACCCCCCTACACACCTCAAGTTAGCTCTTTCATGCCAACAAAAGGCAACATCAGAAATGTCTCTCTAAAAATTGCTTTCCTCAGATTTGAACGCTCAATCTCTGGTATGGGGAGCAAACACCATAACCACTACTCTACCAGACAGACAGAGAATAATTGTTAAGGTCTACTTCAAAATGCACACATCAAAGACAACATTTCAGAGGTTGGAGAATGGCGTGGGGGCTTGTACTTCTTGGGTCCACCAACCGTTCCTCAATCTTCTTCTGATGATTACAAACATAGATTACGAATCTTCAAAACCTACACTATAGGATGGATGTGTTTAGGAACGGGGGACGAAATTCAAAAGGGACGTATTTCCAATTACCAGCAAATAGACCCTAGAAATGTTATTCCAAAATCTTAATATTGGAACTTTGTCCCTTCATTTGCCTACTACTGTCTATAAGCTATCATGACATGTGGGTTTTTTCTTGGGGACAAGGTATCGGAACGCTTTTGAATGGTCTACAAAGCATGCCCCCAGGTCAAAGTTGGCTTTTTGCAGACATTGTTACTCCACGACATAGTATGTTATCACAACTCTATTAAAAGGACATTCTATACAAGGTGTCACTTCAGTCCTTCTATTTGATGGGAAATAGCCCCTACCCCCCTACACACCTCAAGTTAGCTCTTTCATGCCAACAAAAGGCAACATCAGAAATGTCTCTCTAAAAATTGCTCTCCTCAGATTTGAACGCTCAATCTCTGGTATGGGGAGCAAACACCATAACCACTACTCTACCAGACAGACAGAGAATAATTGTTAAGGTCTACTTCAAAATGCACACATCAAAGACAACATTTCAGAGGTTGGAGAATGGCGTGGGGGCTTGTACTTCTTGGGTCCACCAACCGTTCCTCAATCTTCTTCTGATGATTACAAACATAGATTACGAATCTTCAAAACCTACACTATAGGATGGATGTGTTTAGGAACGGGGGACGAAATTCAAAAGGGACGTATTTCCAATTACCAGCAAATAGACCCTAGAAATGTTATTCCAAAATCTTAATATTGGAACTTTGTCCCTTCATTTGCCTACTACTGTCTATAAGCTATCATGACATGTGGGTTTTTTCTTGGGGACAAGGTATCGGAACGCTTTTGAATGGTCTACAAAGCATGCCCCCAGGTCAAAGTTGGCTTTTTGCAGACATTGTTACTCCACGACATAGTATGTTATCACAACTCTATTAAAAGGACATTCTATACAAGGTGTCACTTCAGTCCTTCTATTTGATGGGAAATAGCCCCTACCCCCCTACACACCTCAAGTTAGCTCTTTCATGCCAACAAAAGGCAACATCAGAAATGTCTCTCTAAAAATTGCTCTCCTCAGATTTGAACTCTCAATCTCTGGTTTGGGGAGCAAACACCATAACCACTACTCTACCAGACAGACAGAGAATAATTGTTAAGGGCTACTTCAAAATGCACACATCAAAGACAACATTTCAGAGGTTGGAGAATGGCGTGGGGGCTTGTACTTCTTGGGTCCACCAACCGTTCCTCAATCTTCTTCTGATGATTACAAACATAGATTACGAATCTTCAAAACCTACACTATAGGATGGATGTGTTTAGGAACGGGGGACGAAATTCAAAAGGGACGTGTTTCCAATTACCAGCAAATAAACCCTAGAAATGTTATTTAAAAATCTTAATATTGGAACTTTGTCACTTCATTTGCCTACTACTGTCTATAAGCTATCATGACATGTGGGTTTTTTCTTGGGGACAAGGTATCGGAACGCTTTTGAATGGTCTACAAAGCATGCCCCCAGGTCAAAGTTGGCTTTTTGCAGACATTGTTACTCCACGACATAGTATGTTATCACAACTCTATTAAAAGGACATTCTATACAAGGTGTCACTTCAGTCCTTCTATTTGATGGGAAATAGCCCCTACCCCCCTACACACCTCAAGTTAGCTCTTTCATGCCAACAAAAGGCAACATCAGAAATGTCTCTCTAAAAATTGCTCTCCTCAGATTTGAACTCTCAATCTCTGGTATGGGGAGCAAACACCATAACCACTACTCTACCAGACAGACAGAGAATAATTGTTAAGGTCTACTTCAAAATGCACACATCAAAGACAACATTTCAGAGGTTGGAGAATGGCGTGGGGGCTTGTACTTCTTGGGTCCACCAACCGTTCCTCAATCTTCTTCTGATGATTACAAACATAGATTACGAATCTTCAAAACCTACACTATAGGATGGATGTGTTTAGGAACGGGGGACGAAATTCAAAAGGGACGTATTTCCAATTACCAGCAAATAGACCCTAGAAATGTTATTCCAAAATCTTAATATTGGAACTTTGTCCCTTCATTTGCCTACTACTGTCTATAAGCTATCATGACATGTGGGTTTTTTCTTGGGGACAAGGTATCGGAACGCTTTTGAATGGTCTACAAAGCATGCCCCCAGGTCAAAGTTGGCTTTTTGCAGACATTGTTACTCCACGACATAGTATGTTATCACAACTCTATTAAAAGGACATTCTATACAAGGTGTCACTTCAGTCCTTCTATTTGATGGGAAATAGCCCCTACCCCCCTACACACCTCAAGTTAGCTCTTTCATGCCAACAAAAGGCAACATCAGAAATGTCTCTCTAAAAATTGCTCTCCTCAGATTTGAACTCTCAATCTCTGGTTTGGGGAGCAAACACCATAACCACTACTCTACCAGACAGACAGAGAATAATTGTTAAGGGCTACTTCAAAATGCACACATCAAAGACAACATTTCAGAGGTTGGAGAATGGCGTGGGGGCTTGTACTTCTTGGGTCCACCAACCGTTCCTCAATCTTCTTCTGATGATTACAAACATAGATTATGAATCTTCAAAACCTACACTATAGGATGGATGTGTTTAGGAACGGGGGACGAAATTCAAAAGGGACGTGTTTCCAATTACCAGCAAATAAACCCTAGAAATGTTATTTAAAAATCTTAATATTGGAACTTTGTCACTTCATTTGCCTACTACTGTCTATAAGCTATCATGACATGTGGGTTTTTTCTTGGGGACAAGGTATCGGAACGCTTTTGAATGGTCTACAAAGCATGCCCCCAGGTCAAAGTTGGCTTTTTGCAGACATTGTTACTCCACGACATAGTATGTTATCACAACTCTATTAAAAGGACATTCTATACAAGGTGTCACTTCAGTCCTTCTATTTGATGGGAAATAGCCCCTACCCCCCTACACACCTCAAGTTAGCTCTTTCATGCCAACAAAAGGCAACATCAGAAATGTCTCTCTAAAAATTGCTCTCCTCAGATTTGAACTCTCAATCTCTGGTATGGGGAGCAAACACCATAACCACTACTCTACCAGACAGACAGAGAATAATTGTTAAGGTCTACTTCAAAATGCACACATCAAAGACAACATTTCAGAGGTTGGAGAATGGCGTGGGGGCTTGTACTTCTTGGGTCCACCAACCGTTCCTCAATCTTCTTCTGATGATTACAAACATAGATTACGAATCTTCAAAACCTACACTATAGGATGGATGTGTTTAGGAACGGGGGACGAAATTCAAAAGGGACGTATTTCCAATTACCAGCAAATAGACCCTAGAAATGTTATTCCAAAATCTTAATATTGGAACTTTGTCCCTTCATTTGCCTACTACTGTCTATAAGCTATCATGACATGTGGGTTTTTTCTTGGGGACAAGGTATCGGAACGCTTTTGAATGGTCTACAAAGCATGCCCCCAGGTCAAAGTTGGCTTTTTGCAGACATTGTTACTCCACGACATAGTATGTTATCACAACTCTATTAAAAGGACATTCTATACAAGGTGTCACTTCAGTCCTTCTATTTGATGGGAAATAGCCCCTACCCCCCTACACACCTCAAGTTAGCTCTTTCATGCCAACAAAAGGCAACATCAGAAATGTCTCTCTAAAAATTGCTCTCCTCAGATTTGAACTCTCAATCTCTGGTATGGGGAGCAAACACCATAACCACTACTCTACCAGACAGACAGAGAATAATTGTTAAGGTCTACTTCAAAATGCACACATCAAAGACAACATTTCAGAGGTTGGAGAATGGCGTGGGGGCTTGTACTTCTTGGGTCCACCAACCGTTCCTCAATCTTCTTCTGATGATTACAAACATAGATTACGAATCTTCAAAACCTACACTATAGGATGGATGTGTTTAGGAACGGGGGACGAAATTCAAAAGGGACGTATTTCCAATTACCAGCAAATAGACCCTAGAAATGTTATTCCAAAATCTTAATATTGGAACTTTGTCCCTTCATTTGCCTACTACTGTCTATAAGCTATCATGACATGTGGGTTTTTTCTTGGGGACAAGGTATCGGAACGCTTTTGAATGGTCTACAAAGCATGCCCCCAGGTCAAAGTTGGCTTTTTGCAGACATTGTTACTCCACGACATAGTATGTTATCACAACTCTATTAAAAGGACATTCTATACAAGGTGTCACTTCAGTCCTTCTATTTGATGGGAAATAGCCCCTACCCCCCTACACACCTCAAGTTAGCTCTTTCATGCCAACAAAAGGCAACATCAGAAATGTCTCTCTAAAAATTGCTCTCCTCAGATTTGAACTCTCAATCTCTGGTTTGGGGAGCAAACACCATAACCACTACTCTACCAGACAGACAGAGAATAATTGTTAAGGGCTACTTCAAAATGCACACATCAAAGACAACATTTCAGAGGTTGGAGAATGGCGTGGGGGCTTGTACTTCTTGGGTCCACCAACCGTTCCTCAATCTTCTTCTGATGATTACAAACATAGATTATGAATCTTCAAAACCTACACTATAGGATGGATGTGTTTAGGAACGGGGGACGAAATTCAAAAGGGACGTGTTTCCAATTACCAGCAAATAAACCCTAGAAATGTTATTTAAAAATCTTAATATTGGAACTTTGTCACTTCATTTGCCTACTACTGTCTATAAGCTATCATGACATGTGGGTTTTTTCTTGGGGACAAGGTATCGGAACGCTTTTGAATGGTCTACAAAGCATGCCCCCAGGTCAAAGTTGGCTTTTTGCAGACATTGTTACTCCACGACATAGTATGTTATCACAACTCTATTAAAAGGACATTCTATACAAGGTGTCACTTCAGTCCTTCTATTTGATGGGAAATAGCCCCTACCCCCCTACACACCTCAAGTTAGCTCTTTCATGCCAACAAAAGGCAACATCAGAAATGTCTCTCTAAAAATTGCTCTCCTCAGATTTGAACTCTCAATCTCTGGTATGGGGAGCAAACACCATAACCACTACTCTACCAGACAGACAGAGAATAATTGTTAAGGTCTACTTCAAAATGCACACATCAAAGACAACATTTCAGAGGTTGGAGAATGGCGTGGGGGCTTGTACTTCTTGGGTCCACCAACCGTTCCTCAATCTTCTTCTGATGATTACAAACATAGATTACGAATCTTCAAAACCTACACTATAGGATGGATGTGTTTAGGAACGGGGGACGAAATTCAAAAGGGACGTATTTCCAATTACCAGCAAATAGACCCTAGAAATGTTATTCCAAAATCTTAATATTGGAACTTTGTCCCTTCATTTGCCTACTACTGTCTATAAGCTATCATGACATGTGGGTTTTTTCTTGGGGACAAGGTATCGGAACGCTTTTGAATGGTCTACAAAGCATGCCCCCAGGTCAAAGTTGGCTTTTTGCAGACATTGTTACTCCACGACATAGTATGTTATCACAACTCTATTAAAAGGACATTCTATACAAGGTGTCACTTCAGTCCTTCTATTTGATGGGAAATAGCCCCTACCCCCCTACACACCTCAAGTTAGCTCTTTCATGCCAACAAAAGGCAACATCAGAAATGTCTCTCTAAAAATTGCTCTCCTCAGATTTGAACTCTCAATCTCTGGTATGGGGAGCAAACACCATAACCACTACTCTACCAGACAGACAGAGAATAATTGTTAAGGTCTACTTCAAAATGCACACATCAAAGACAACATTTCAGAGGTTGGAGAATGGCGTGGGGGCTTGTACTTCTTGGGTCCACCAACCGTTCCTCAATCTTCTTCTGATGATTACAAACATATATTACGAATCTTCAAAACCTACACTATAGGATGGATGTGTTTAGGAACGGGGGACGAAATTCAAAAGGGACGTATTTCCAATTACCAGCAAATAGACCCTAGAAATGTTATTCCAAAATCTTAATATTGGAACTTTGTCCCTTCATTTGCCTACTACTGTCTATAAGCTATCATGACATGTGGGTTTTTTCTTGGGGACAAGGTATCGGAACGCTTTTGAATGGTCTACAAAGCATGCCCCCAGGTCAAAGTTGGCTTTTTGCAGACATTGTTACTCCACGACATAGTATGTTATCACAACTCTATTAAAAGGACATTCTATACAAGGTGTCACTTCAGTCCTTCTATTTGATGGGAAATAGCCCCTACCCCCCTACACACCTCAAGTTAGCTCTTTCATGCCAACAAAAGGCAACATCAGAAATGTCTCTCTAAAAATTGCTCTCCTCAGATTTGAACTCTCAATCTCTGGTATGAGGAGCAAACACCATAACCACTACTCTAGCAGACAGACATAGACTAAATATTAAGGGGTACATGAAAATGCACACATCAAAGACAACATTTCAGAGGTTGGAGAATGGCGTGGGGGCTTGTACTTCTTGGGTCCACCAACCGTTCCTCAATCTTCTTCTGATGATTACAAACATAGATTACGAATCTTCAAAACCTACACTATAGGATGGATGTGTTTAGGAACGGGGGACGAAATTCAAAAGGGACGTATTTCCAATTACCAGCAAATAGACCCTAGAAATGTTATTCCAAAATCTTAATATTGGAACTTTGTCCCTTCATTTGCCTACTACTGTCTATAAGCTATCATGACATGTGGGTTTTTTCTTGGGGACAAGGTATCGGAACGCTTTTGAATGGTCTACAAAGCATGCCCCCAGGTCAAAGTTGGCTTTTTGCAGACATTGTTACTCCACGACATAGTATGTTATCACAACTCTATTAAAAGGACATTCTATACAAGGTGTCACTTCAGTCCTTCTATTTGATGGGAAATAGCCCCTACCCCCCTACACACCTCAAGTTAGCTCTTTCATGCCAACAAAAGGCAACATCAGAAATGTCTCTCTAAAAATTGCTCTCCTCAGATTTGAACTCTCAATCTCTGGTATGGGGAGCAAACACCATAACCACTACTCTAGCAGACAGACATAGACTAAATATTAAGGGGTACATGAAAATGCACACATCAAAGACAACATTTCAGAGGTTGGAGAATGGCGTGGGGGCTTGTACTTCTTGGGTCCACCAACCGTTCCTCAATCTTCTTCTGATGATTACAAACATAGATTACGAATCTTCAAAACCTACACTATAGGATGGATGTGTTTAGGAACGGGGGACGAAATTCAAAAGGGACGTATTTCCAATTACCAGCAAATAGACCCTAGAAATGTTATTCCAAAATCTTAATATTGGAACTTTGTCCCTTCATTTGCCTACTACTGTCTATAAGCTATCATGACATGTGGGTTTTTTCTTGGGGACAAGGTATCGGAACGCTTTTGAATGGTCTACAAAGCATGCCCCCAGGTCAAAGTTGGCTTTTTGCAGACATTGTTACTCCACGACATAGTATGTTATCACAACTCTATTAAAAGGACATTCTATACAAGGTGTCACTTCAGTCCTTCTATTTGATGGGAAATAGCCCCTACCCCCCTACACACCTCAAGTTAGCTCTTTCATGCCAACAAAAGGCAACATCAGAAATGTCTCTCTAAAAATTGCTCTCCTCAGATTTGAACTCTCAATCTCTGGTTTGGGGAGCAAACACCATAACCACTACTCTACCAGACAGACAGAGAATAATTGTTAAGGGCTACTTCAAAATGCACACATCAAAGACAACATTTCAGAGGTTGGAGAATGGCGTGGGGGCTTGTACTTCTTGGGTCCACCAACCGTTCCTCAATCTTCTTCTGATGATTACAAACATAGATTATGAATCTTCAAAACCTACACTATAGGATGGATGTGTTTAGGAACGGGGGACGAAATTCAAAAGGGACGTGTTTCCAATTACCAGCAAATAAACCCTAGAAATGTTATTTAAAAATCTTAATATTGGAACTTTGTCACTTCATTTGCCTACTACTGTCTATAAGCTATCATGACATGTGGGTTTTTTCTTGGGGACAAGGTATCGGAACGCTTTTGAATGGTCTACAAAGCATGCCCCCAGGTCAAAGTTGGCTTTTTGCAGACATTGTTACTCCACGACATAGTATGTTATCACAACTCTATTAAAAGGACATTCTATACAAGGTGTCACTTCAGTCCTTCTATTTGATGGGAAATAGCCCCTACCCCCCTACACACCTCAAGTTAGCTCTTTCATGCCAACAAAAGGCAACATCAGAAATGTCTCTCTAAAAATTGCTCTCCTCAGATTTGAACTCTCAATCTCTGGTATGAGGAGCAAACACCATAACCACTACTCTAGCAGACAGACATAGACTAAATATTAAGGGGTACATGAAAATGCACACATCAAAGACAACATTTCAGAGGTTGGAGAATGGCGTGGGGGCTTGTACTTCTTGGGTCCACCAACCGTTCCTCAATCTTCTTCTGATGATTACAAACATAGATTACGAATCTTCAAAACCTACACTATAGGATGGATGTGTTTAGGAACGGGGGACGAAATTCAAAAGGGACGTATTTCCAATTACCAGCAAATAGACCCTAGAAATGTTATTCCAAAATCTTAATATTGGAACTTTGTCCCTTCATTTGCCTACTACTGTCTATAAGCTATCATGACATGTGGGTTTTTTCTTGGGGACAAGGTATCGGAACGCTTTTGAATGGTCTACAAAGCATGCCCCCAGGTCAAAGTTGGCTTTTTGCAGACATTGTTACTCCACGACATAGTATGTTATCACAACTCTATTAAAAGGACATTCTATACAAGGTGTCACTTCAGTCCTTCTATTTGATGGGAAATAGCCACTACCCCCCTACACACCTCAAGTTAGCTCTTTCATGCCAACAAAAGGCAACATCAGAAATGTCTCTCTAAAAATTGCTCTCCTCAGATTTGAACTCTCAATCTCTGGTATGGGGAGCAAACACCATAACCACTACTCTAGCAGACAGACATAGACTAAATATTAAGGGGTACATGAAAATGCACACATCAAAGACAACATTTCAGAGGTTGGAGAATGGCGTGGGGGCTTGTACTTCTTGGGTCCACCAACCGTTCCTCAATCTTCTTCTGATGATTACAAACATAGATTACGAATCTTCAAAACCTACACTATAGGATGGATGTGTTTAGGAACGGGGGACGAAATTCAAAAGGGACGTATTTCCAATTACCAGCAAATAGACCCTAGAAATGTTATTCCAAAATCTTAATATTGGAACTTTGTCCCTTCATTTGCCTACTACTGTCTATAAGCTATCATGACATGTGGGTTTTTTCTTGGGGACAAGGTATCGGAACGCTTTTGAATGGTCTACAAAGCATGCCCCCAGGTCAAAGTTGGCTTTTTGCAGACATTGTTACTCCACGACATAGTATGTTATCACAACTCTATTAAAAGGACATTCTATACAAGGTGTCACTTCAGTCCTTCTATTTGATGGGAAATAGCCCCTACCCCCCTACACACCTCAAGTTAGCTCTTTCATGCCAACAAAAGGCAACATCAGAAATGTCTCTCTAAAAATTGCTCTCCTCAGATTTGAAATCTCAATCTCTGGTTTGGGGAGCAAACACCATAACCACTACTCTACCAGACAGACAGAGAATAATTGTTAAGGGCTACTTCAAAATGCACACATCAAAGACAACATTTCAGAGGTTGGAGAATGGCGTGGGGGCTTGTACTTCTTGGGTCCACCAACCGTTCCTCAATCTTCTTCTGATGATTACAAACATAGATTATGAATCTTCAAAACCTACACTATAGGATGGATGTGTTTAGGAACGGGGGACGAAATTCAAAAGGGACGTGTTTCCAATTACCAGCAAATAAACCCTAGAAATGTTATTTAAAAATCTTAATATTGGAACTTTGTCACTTCATTTGCCTACTACTGTCTATAAGCTATCATGACATGTGGGTTTTTTCTTGGGGACAAGGTATCGGAACGCTTTTGAATGGTCTACAAAGCATGCCCCCAGGTCAAAGTTGGCTTTTTGCAGACATTGTTACTCCACGACATAGTATGTTATCACAACTCTATTAAAAGGACATTCTATACAAGGTGTCACTTCAGTCCTTCTATTTGATGGGAAATAGCCCCTACCCCCCTACACACCTCAAGTTAGCTCTTTCATGCCAACAAAAGGCAACATCAGAAATGTCTCTCTAAAAATTGCTCTCCTCAGATTTGAACTCTCAATCTCTGGTATGGGGAGCAAACACCATAACCACTACTCTACCAGACAGACAGAGAATAATTGTTAAGGTCTACTTCAAAATGCACACATCAAAGACAACATTTCAGAGGTTGGAGAATGGCGTGGGGGCTTGTACTTCTTGGGTCCACCAACCGTTCCTCAATCTTCTTCTGATGATTACAAACATAGATTACGAATCTTCAAAACCTACACTATAGGATGGATGTGTTTAGGAACGGGGGACGAAATTCAAAAGGGACGTATTTCCAATTACCAGCAAATAGACCCTAGAAATGTTATTCCAAAATCTTAATATTGGAACTTTGTCCCTTCATTTGCCTACTACTGTCTATAAGCTATCATGACATGTGGGTTTTTTCTTGGGGACAAGGTATCGGAACGCTTTTGAATGGTCTACAAAGCATGCCCCCAGGTCAAAGTTGGCTTTTTGCAGACATTGTTACTCCACGACATAGTATGTTATCACAACTCTATTAAAAGGACATTCTATACAAGGTGTCACTTCAGTCCTTCTATTTGATGGGAAATAGCCACTACCCCCCTACACACCTCAAGTTAGCTCTTTCATGCCAACAAAAGGCAACATCAGAAATGTCTCTCTAAAAATTGCTCTCCTCAGATTTGAAATCTCAATCTCTGGTTTGGGGAGCAAACACCATAACCACTACTCTACCAGACAGACAGAGAATAATTGTTAAGGGCTACTTCAAAATGCACACATCAAAGACAACATTTCAGAGGTTGGAGAATGGCGTGGGGGCTTGTACTTCTTGGGTCCACCAACCGTTCCTCAATCTTCTTCTGATGATTACAAACATAGATTATGAATCTTCAAAACCTACACTATAGGATGGATGTGTTTAGGAACGGGGGACGAAATTCAAAAGGGACGTGTTTCCAATTACCAGCAAATAAACCCTAGAAATGTTATTTAAAAATCTTAATATTGGAACTTTGTCACTTCATTTGCCTACTACTGTCTATAAGCTATCATGACATGTGGGTTTTTTCTTGGGGACAAGGTATCGGAACGCTTTTGAATGGTCTACAAAGCATGCCCCCAGGTCAAAGTTGGCTTTTTGCAGACATTGTTACTCCACGACATAGTATGTTATCACAACTCTATTAAAAGGACATTCTATACAAGGTGTCACTTCAGTCCTTCTATTTGATGGGAAATAGCCCCTACCCCCCTACACACCTCAAGTTAGCTCTTTCATGCCAACAAAAGGCAACATCAGAAATGTCTCTCTAAAAATTGCTCTCCTCAGATTTGAACTCTCAATCTCTGGTTTGGGGAGCAAACACCATAACCACTACTCTACCAGACAGACAGAGAATAATTGTTAAGGGCTACTTCAAAATGCACACATCAAAGACAACATTTCAGAGGTTGGAGAATGGCGTGGGGGCTTGTACTTCTTGGGTCCACCAACCGTTCCTCAATCTTCTTCTGATGATTACAAACATAGATTATGAATCTTCAAAACCTACACTATAGGATGGATGTGTTTAGGAACGGGGGACGAAATTCAAAAGGGACGTGTTTCCAATTACCAGCAAATAAACCCTAGAAATGTTATTTAAAAATCTTAATATTGGAACTTTGTCACTTCATTTGCCTACTACTGTCTATAAGCTATCATGACATGTGGGTTTTTTCTTGGGGACAAGGTATCGGAACGCTTTTGAATGGTCTACAAAGCATGCCCCCAGGTCAAAGTTGGCTTTTTGCAGACATTGTTACTCCACGACATAGTATGTTATCACAACTCTATTAAAAGGACATTCTATACAAGGTGTCACTTCAGTCCTTCTATTTGATGGGAAATAGCCCCTACCCCCCTACACACCTCAAGTTAGCTCTTTCATGCCAACAAAAGGCAACATCAGAAATGTCTCTCTAAAAATTGCTCTCTTCAGATTTGAACTCTCAATCTCTGGTATGGGGAGCAAACACCATAACCACTACTCTACCAGACAGACAGAGAATAATTGTTAAGGTCTACTTCAAAATGCACACATCAAAGACAACATTTCAGAGGTTGGAGAATGGCGTGGGGGCTTGTACTTCTTGGGTCCACCAACCGTTCCTCAATCTTCTTCTGATGATTACAAACATAGATTACGAATCTTCAAAACCTACACTATAGGATGGATGTGTTTAGGAACGGGGGACGAAATTCAAAAGGGACGTATTTCCAATTACCAGCAAATAGACCCTAGAAATGTTATTCCAAAATCTTAATATTGGAACTTTGTCCCTTCATTTGCCTACTACTGTCTATAAGCTATCATGACATGTGGGTTTTTTCTTGGGGACAAGGTATCGGAACGCTTTTGAATGGTCTACAAAGCATGCCCCCAGGTCAAAGTTGGCTTTTTGCAGACATTGTTACTCCACGACATAGTATGTTATCACAACTCTATTAAAAGGACATTCTATACAAGGTGTCACTTCAGTCCTTCTATTTGATGGGAAATAGCCCCTACCCCCCTACACACCTCAAGTTAGCTCTTTCATGCCAACAAAAGGCAACATCAGAAATGTCTCTCTAAAAATTGCTCTCTTCAGATTTGAACTCTCAATCTCTGGTATGGGGAGCAAACACCATAACCACTACTCTACCAGACAGACAGAGAATAATTGTTAAGGTCTACTTCAAAATGCACACATCAAAGACAACATTTCAGAGGTTGGAGAATGGCGTGGGGGCTTGTACTTCTTGGGTCCACCAACCGTTCCTCAATCTTCTTCTGATGATTACAAACATAGATTACGAATCTTCAAAACCTACACTATAGGATGGATGTGTTTAGGAACGGGGGACGAAATTCAAAAGGGACGTATTTCCAATTACCAGCAAATAGACCCTAGAAATGTTATTCCAAAATCTTAATATTGGAACTTTGTCCCTTCATTTGCCTACTACTGTCTATAAGCTATCATGACATGTGGGTTTTTTCTTGGGGACAAGGTATCGGAACGCTTTTGAATGGTCTAC
The DNA here is from genome assembly GCF_045679555.1 of Salvelinus alpinus. NCBI lineage: Eukaryota > Metazoa > Chordata > Actinopteri > Salmoniformes > Salmonidae > Salvelinus > Salvelinus alpinus. Next base: position 8,620,748 of record NC_092124.1, on the reverse strand, counting down.
AAAGCATGCCCCCAGGTCAAAGTTGGCTTTTTGCAGACATTGTTACTCCACGACATAGTATGTTATCACAACTCTATTAAAAGGACATTCTATACAAGGTGTCACTTCAGTCCTTCTATTTGATGGGAAATAGCCCCTACCCCCCTACACACCTCAAGTTAGCTCTTTCATGCCAACAAAAGGCAACATCAGAAATGTCTCTCTAAAAATTGCTCTCCTCAGATTTGAACTCTCAATCTCTGGTATGGGGAGCAAACACCATAACCACTACTCTACCAGACAGACAGAGAATAATTGTTAAGGTCTACTTCAAAATGCACACATCAAAGACAACATTTCAGAGGTTGGAGAATGGCGTGGGGGCTTGTACTTCTTGGGTCCACCAACCGTTCCTCAATCTTCTTCTGATGATTACAAACATAGATTACGAATCTTCAAAACCTACACTATAGGATGGATGTGTTTAGGAACGGGGGACGAAATTCAAAAGGGACGTATTTCCAATTACCAGCAAATAGACCCTAGAAATGTTATTCCAAAATCTTAATATTGGAACTTTGTCCCTTCATTTGCCTACTACTGTCTATAAGCTATCATGACATGTGGGTTTTTTCTTGGGGACAAGGTATCGGAACGCTTTTGAATGGTCTACAAAGCATGCCCCCAGGTCAAAGTTGGCTTTTTGCAGACATTGTTACTCCACGACATAGTATGTTATCACAACTCTATTAAAAGGACATTCTATACAAGGTGTCACTTCAGTCCTTCTATTTGATGGGAAATAGCCCCTACCCCCCTACACACCTCAAGTTAGCTCTTTCATGCCAACAAAAGGCAACATCAGAAATGTCTCTCTAAAAATTGCTCTCCTCAGATTTGAACTCTCAATCTCTGGTATGGGGAGCAAACACCATAACCACTACTCTACCAGACAGACAGAGAATAATTGTTAAGGTCTACTTCAAAATGCACACATCAAAGACAACATTTCAGAGGTTGGAGAATGGCGTGGGGGCTTGTACTTCTTGGGTCCACCAACCGTTCCTCAATCTTCTTCTGATGATTACAAACATAGATTACGAATCTTCAAAACCTACACTATAGGATGGATGTGTTTAGGAACGGGGGACGAAATTCAAAAGGGACGTATTTCCAATTACCAGCAAATAGACCCTAGAAATGTTATTCCAAAATCTTAATATTGGAACTTTGTCCCTTCATTTGCCTACTACTGTCTATAAGCTATCATGACATGTGGGTTTTTTCTTGGGGACAAGGTATCGGAACGCTTTTGAATGGTCTACAAAGCATGCCCCCAGGTCAAAGTTGGCTTTTTGCAGACATTGTTACTCCACGACATAGTATGTTATCACAACTCTATTAAAAGGACATTCTATACAAGGTGTCACTTCAGTCCTTCTATTTGATGGGAAATAGCCCCTACCCCCCTACACACCTCAAGTTAGCTCTTTCATGCCAACAAAAGGCAACATCAGAAATGTCTCTCTAAAAATTGCTCTCCTCAGATTTGAACTCTCAATCTCTGGTATGGGGAGCAAACACCATAACCACTACTCTACCAGACAGACAGAGAATAATTGTTAAGGTCTACTTCAAAATGCACACATCAAAGACAACATTTCAGAGGTTGGAGAATGGCGTGGGGGCTTGTACTTCTTGGGTCCACCAACCGTTCCTCAATCTTCTTCTGATGATTACAAACATAGATTACGAATCTTCAAAACCTACACTATAGGATGGATGTGTTTAGGAACGGGGGACGAAATTCAAAAGGGACGTATTTCCAATTACCAGCAAATAGACCCTAGAAATGTTATTCCAAAATCTTAATATTGGAACTTTGTCCCTTCATTTGCCTACTACTGTCTATAAGCTATCATGACATGTGGGTTTTTTCTTGGGGACAAGGTATCGGAACGCTTTTGAATGGTCTACAAAGCATGCCCCCAGGTCAAAGTTGGCTTTTTGCAGACATTGTTACTCCACGACATAGTATGTTATCACAACTCTATTAAAAGGACATTCTATACAAGGTGTCACTTCAGTCCTTCTATTTGATGGGAAATAGCCCCTACCCCCCTACACACCTCAAGTTAGCTCTTTCATGCCAACAAAAGGCAACATCAGAAATGTCTCTCTAAAAATTGCTCTCCTCAGATTTGAACTCTCAATCTCTGGTATGGGGAGCAAACACCATAACCACTACTCTACCAGACAGACAGAGAATAATTGTTAAGGTCTACTTCAAAATGCACACATCAAAGACAACATTTCAGAGGTTGGAGAATGGCGTGGGGGCTTGTACTTCTTGGGTCCACCAACCGTTCCTCAATCTTCTTCTGATGATTACAAACATAGATTACGAATCTTCAAAACCTACACTATAGGATGGATGTGTTTAGGAACGGGGGACGAAATTCAAAAGGGACGTATTTCCAATTACCAGCAAATAGACCCTAGAAATGTTATTCCAAAATCTTAATATTGGAACTTTGTCCCTTCATTTGCCTACTACTGTCTATAAGCTATCATGACATGTGGGTTTTTTCTTGGGGACAAGGTATCGGAACGCTTTTGAATGGTCTACAAAGCATGCCCCCAGGTCAAAGTTGGCTTTTTGCAGACATTGTTACTCCACGACATAGTATGTTATCACAACTCTATTAAAAGGACATTCTATACAAGGTGTCACTTCAGTCCTTCTATTTGATGGGAAATAGCCCCTACCCCCCTACACACCTCAAGTTAGCTCTTTCATGCCAACAAAAGGCAACATCAGAAATGTCTCTCTAAAAATTGCTCTCCTCAGATTTGAACTCTCAATCTCTGGTATGGGGAGCAAACACCATAACCACTACTCTACCAGACAGACAGAGAATAATTGTTAAGGTCTACTTCAAAATGCACACATCAAAGACAACATTTCAGAGGTTGGAGAATGGCGTGGGGGCTTGTACTTCTTGGGTCCACCAACCGTTCCTCAATCTTCTTCTGATGATTACAAACATAGATTACGAATCTTCAAAACCTACACTATAGGATGGATGTGTTTAGGAACGGGGGACGAAATTCAAAAGGGACGTATTTCCAATTACCAGCAAATAGACCCTAGAAATGTTATTCCAAAATCTTAATATTGGAACTTTGTCCCTTCATTTGCCTACTACTGTCTATAAGCTATCATGACATGTGGGTTTTTTCTTGGGGACAAGGTATCGGAACGCTTTTGAATGGTCTACAAAGCATGCCCCCAGGTCAAAGTTGGCTTTTTGCAGACATTGTTACTCCACGACATAGTATGTTATCACAACTCTATTAAAAGGACATTCTATACAAGGTGTCACTTCAGTCCTTCTATTTGATGGGAAATAGCCCCTACCCCCCTACACACCTCAAGTTAGCTCTTTCATGCCAACAAAAGGCAACATCAGAAATGTCTCTCTAAAAATTGCTCTCCTCAGATTTGAACTCTCAATCTCTGGTTTGGGGAGCAAACACCATAACCACTACTCTACCAGACAGACAGAGAATAATTGTTAAGGGCTACTTCAAAATGCACACATCAAAGACAACATTTCAGAGGTTGGAGAATGGCGTGGGGGCTTGTACTTCTTGGGTCCACCAACCGTTCCTCAATCTTCTTCTGATGATTACAAACATAGATTATGAATCTTCAAAACCTACACTATAGGATGGATGTGTTTAGGAACGGGGGACGAAATTCAAAAGGGACGTGTTTCCAATTACCAGCAAATAAACCCTAGAAATGTTATTTAAAAATCTTAATATTGGAACTTTGTCACTTCATTTGCCTACTACTGTCTATAAGCTATCATGACATGTGGGTTTTTTCTTGGGGACAAGGTATCGGAACGCTTTTGAATGGTCTACAAAGCATGCCCCCAGGTCAAAGTTGGCTTTTTGCAGACATTGTTACTCCACGACATAGTATGTTATCACAACTCTATTAAAAGGACATTCTATACAAGGTGTCACTTCAGTCCTTCTATTTGATGGGAAATAGCCCCTACCCCCCTACACACCTCAAGTTAGCTCTTTCATGCCAACAAAAGGCAACATCAGAAATGTCTCTCTAAAAATTGCTCTCCTCAGATTTGAACTCTCAATCTCTGGTATGGGGAGCAAACACCATAACCACTACTCTACCAGACAGACAGAGAATAATTGTTAAGGTCTACTTCAAAATGCACACATCAAAGACAACATTTCAGAGGTTGGAGAATGGCGTGGGGGCTTGTACTTCTTGGGTCCACCAACCGTTCCTCAATCTTCTTCTGATGATTACAAACATAGATTACGAATCTTCAAAACCTACACTATAGGATGGATGTGTTTAGGAACGGGGGACGAAATTCAAAAGGGACGTATTTCCAATTACCAGCAAATAGACCCTAGAAATGTTATTCCAAAATCTTAATATTGGAACTTTGTCCCTTCATTTGCCTACTACTGTCTATAAGCTATCATGACATGTGGGTTTTTTCTTGGGGACAAGGTATCGGAACGCTTTTGAATGGTCTACAAAGCATGCCCCCAGGTCAAAGTTGGCTTTTTGCAGACATTGTTACTCCACGACATAGTATGTTATCACAACTCTATTAAAAGGACATTCTATACAAGGTGTCACTTCAGTCCTTCTATTTGATGGGAAATAGCCCCTACCCCCCTACACACCTCAAGTTAGCTCTTTCATGCCAACAAAAGGCAACATCAGAAATGTCTCTCTAAAAATTGCTCTCCTCAGATTTGAACTCTCAATCTCTGGTATGGGGAGCAAACACCATAACCACTACTCTACCAGACAGACAGAGAATAATTGTTAAGGTCTACTTCAAAATGCACACATCAAAGACAACATTTCAGAGGTTGGAGAATGGCGTGGGGGCTTGTACTTCTTGGGTCCACCAACCGTTCCTCAATCTTCTTCTGATGATTACAAACATAGATTACGAATCTTCAAAACCTACACTATAGGATGGATGTGTTTAGGAACGGGGGACGAAATTCAAAAGGGACGTATTTCCAATTACCAGCAAATAGACCCTAGAAATGTTATTCCAAAATCTTAATATTGGAACTTTGTCCCTTCATTTGCCTACTACTGTCTATAAGCTATCATGACATGTGGGTTTTTTCTTGGGGACAAGGTATCGGAACGCTTTTGAATGGTCTACAAAGCATGCCCCCAGGTCAAAGTTGGCTTTTTGCAGACATTGTTACTCCACGACATAGTATGTTATCACAACTCTATTAAAAGGACATTCTATACAAGGTGTCACTTCAGTCCTTCTATTTGATGGGAAATAGCCCCTACCCCCCTACACACCTCAAGTTAGCTCTTTCATGCCAACAAAAGGCAACATCAGAAATGTCTCTCTAAAAATTGCTCTCCTCAGATTTGAACTCTCAATCTCTGGTTTGGGAAGCAAACACCATAACCACTACTCTACCAGACAGACAGAGAATAATTGTTAAGGGCTACTTCAAAATGCACACATCAAAGACAACATTTCAGAGGTTGGAGAATGGCGTGGGGGCTTGTACTTCTTGGGTCCACCAACCGTTCCTCAATCTTCTTCTGATGATTACAAACATAGATTATGAATCTTCAAAACCTACACTATAGGATGGATGTGTTTAGGAACGGGGGACGAAATTCAAAAGGGACGTGTTTCCAATTACCAGCAAATAAACCCTAGAAATGTTATTTAAAAATCTTAATATTGGAACTTTGTCACTTCATTTGCCTACTACTGTCTATAAGCTATCATGACATGTGGGTTTTTTCTTGGGGACAAGGTATCGGAACGCTTTTGAATGGTCTACAAAGCATGCCCCCAGGTCAAAGTTGGCTTTTTGCAGACATTGTTACTCCACGACATAGTATGTTATCACAACTCTATTAAAAGGACATTCTATACAAGGTGTCACTTCAGTCCTTCTATTTGATGGGAAATAGCCCCTACCCCCCTACACACCTCAAGTTAGCTCTTTCATGCCAACAAAAGGCAACATCAGAAATGTCTCTCTAAAAATTGCTCTCCTCAGATTTGAACTCTCAATCTCTGGTATGGGGAGCAAACACCATAACCACTACTCTACCAGACAGACAGAGAATAATTGTTAAGGTCTACTTCAAAATGCACACATCAAAGACAACATTTCAGAGGTTGGAGAATGGCGTGGGGGCTTGTACTTCTTGGGTCCACCAACCGTTCCTCAATCTTCTTCTGATGATTACAAACATAGATTACGAATCTTCAAAACCTACACTATAGGATGGATGTGTTTAGGAACGGGGGACGAAATTCAAAAGGGACGTATTTCCAATTACCAGCAAATAGACCCTAGAAATGTTATTCCAAAATCTTAATATTGGAACTTTGTCCCTTCATTTGCCTACTACTGTCTATAAGCTATCATGACATGTGGGTTTTTTCTTGGGGACAAGGTATCGGAACGCTTTTGAATGGTCTACAAAGCATGCCCCCAGGTCAAAGTTGGCTTTTTGCAGACATTGTTACTCCACGACATAGTATGTTATCACAACTCTATTAAAAGGACATTCTATACAAGGTGTCACTTCAGTCCTTCTATTTGATGGGAAATAGCCCCTACCCCCCTACACACCTCAAGTTAGCTCTTTCATGCCAACAAAAGGCAACATCAGAAATGTCTCTCTAAAAATTGCTCTCCTCAGATTTGAACTCTCAATCTCTGGTTTGGGGAGCAAACACCATAACCACTACTCTACCAGACAGACAGAGAATAATTGTTAAGGGCTACTTCAAAATGCACACATCAAAGACAACATTTCAGAGGTTGGAGAATGGCGTGGGGGCTTGTACTTCTTGGGTCCACCAACCGTTCCTCAATCTTCTTCTGATGATTACAAACATAGATTACGAATCTTCAAAACCTACACTATAGGATGGATGTGTTTAGGAACGGGGGACGAAATTCAAAAGGGACGTATTTCCAATTACCAGCAAATAGACCCTAGAAATGTTATTCCAAAATCTTAATATTGGAACTTTGTCCCTTCATTTGCCTACTACTGTCTATAAGCTATCATGACATGTGGGTTTTTTCTTGGGGACAAGGTATCGGAACGCTTTTGAATGGTCTACAAAGCATGCCCCCAGGTCAAAGTTGGCTTTTTGCAGACATTGTTACTCCACGACATAGTATGTTATCACAACTCTATTAAAAGGACATTCTATACAAGGTGTCACTTCAGTCCTTCTATTTGATGGGAAATAGCCCCTACCCCCCTACACACCTCAAGTTAGCGCTTTCATGCCAACAAAAGGCAACATCAGAAATGTCTCTCTAAAAATTGCTCTCCTCAGATTTGAACTCTCAATCTCTGGTATGGGGAGCAAACACCATAACCACTACTCTACCAGACAGACAGAGAATAATTGTTAAGGTCTACTTCAAAATGCACACATCAAAGACAACATTTCAGAGGTTGGAGAATGGCGTGGGGGCTTGTACTTCTTGGGTCCACCAACCGTTCCTCAATCTTCTTCTGATGATTACAAACATAGATTACGAATCTTCAAAACCTACACTATAGGATGGATGTGTTTAGGAACGGGGGACGAAATTCAAAAGGGACGTATTTCCAATTACCAGCAAATAGACCCTAGAAATGTTATTCCAAAATCTTAATATTGGAACTTTGTCCCTTCATTTGCCTACTACTGTCTATAAGCTATCATGACATGTGGGTTTTTTCTTGGGGACAAGGTATCGGAACGCTTTTGAATGGTCTACAAAGCATGCCCCCAGGTCAAAGTTGGCTTTTTGCAGACATTGTTACTCCACGACATAGTATGTTATCACAACTCTATTAAAAGGACATTCTATACAAGGTGTCACTTCAGTCCTTCTATTTGATGGGAAATAGCCCCTACCCCCCTACACACCTCAAGTTAGCTCTTTCATGCCAACAAAAGGCAACATCAGAAATGTCTCTCTAAAAATTGCTCTCCTCAGATTTGAACTCTCAATCTCTGGTTTGGGGAGCAAACACCATAACCACTACTCTACCAGACAGACAGAGAATAATTGTTAAGGGCTACTTCAAAATGCACACATCAAAGACAACATTTCAGAGGTTGGAGAATGGCGTGGGGGCTTGTACTTCTTGGGTCCACCAACCGTTCCTCAATCTTCTTCTGATGATTACAAACATAGATTATGAATCTTCAAAACCTACACTATAGGATGGATGTGTTTAGGAACGGGGGACGAAATTCAAAAGGGACGTGTTTCCAATTACCAGCAAATAAACCCTAGAAATGTTATTTAAAAATCTTAATATTGGAACTTTGTCCCTTCATTTGCCTACTACTGTCTATAAGCTATCATGACATGTGGGTTTTTTCTTGGGGACAAGGTATCGGAACGCTTTTGAATGGTCTACAAAGCATGCCCCCAGGTCAAAGTTGGCTTTTTGCAGACATTGTTACTCCACGACATAGTATGTTATCACAACTCTATTAAAAGGACATTCTATACAAGGTGTCACTTCAGTCCTTCTATTTGATGGGAAATAGCCCCTACCCCCCTACACACCTCAAGTTAGCTCTTTCATGCCAACAAAAGGCAACATCAGAAATGTCTCTCTAAAAATTGCTCTCCTCAGATTTGAACTCTCAATCTCTGGTATGGGGAGCAAACACCATAACCACTACTCTACCAGACAGACAGAGAATAATTGTTAAGGTCTACTTCAAAATGCACACATCAAAGACAACATTTCAGAGGTTGGAGAATGGCGTGGGGGCTTGTACTTCTTGGGTCCACCAACCGTTCCTCAATCTTCTTCTGATGATTACAAACATAGATTACGAATCTTCAAAACCTACACTATAGGATGGATGTGTTTAGGAACGGGGGACGAAATTCAAAAGGGACGTATTTCCAATTACCAGCAAATAGACCCTAGAAATGTTATTCCAAAATCTTAATATTGGAACTTTGTCCCTTCATTTGCCTACTACTGTCTATAAGCTATCATGACATGTGGGTTTTTTCTTGGGGACAAGGTATCGGAACGCTTTTGAATGGTCTACAAAGCATGCCCCCAGGTCAAAGTTGGCTTTTTGCAGACATTGTTACTCCACGACATAGTATGTTATCACAACTCTATTAAAAGGACATTCTATACAAGGTGTCACTTCAGTCCTTCTATTTGATGGGAAATAGCCCCTACCCCCCTACACACCTCAAGTTAGCTCTTTCATGCCAACAAAAGGCAACATCAGAAATGTCTCTCTAAAAATTGCTCTCCTCAGATTTGAACGCTCAATCTCTGGTATGGGGAGCAAACACCATAACCACTACTCTACCAGACAGACAGAGAATAATTGTTAAGGTCTACTTCAAAATGCACATATCAAAGACAACATTTCAGAGGTTGGAGAATGGCGTGGGGGCTTGTACTTCTTGGGTCCACCAACCGTTCCTCAATCTTCTTCTGATGATTACAAACATAGATTACGAATCTTCAAAACCTACACTATAGGATGGATGTGTTTAGGAACGGGGGACGAAATTCAAAAGGGACGTATTTCCAATTACCAGCAAATAGACCCTAGAAATGTTATTCCAAAATCTTAATATTGGAACTTTGTCCCTTCATTTGCCTACTACTGTCTATAAGCTATCATGACATGTGGGTTTTTTCTTGGGGACAAGGTATCGGAACGCTTTTGAATGGTCTACAAAGCATGCCCCCAGGTCAAAGTTGGCTTTTTGCAGACATTGTTACTCCACGACATAGTATGTTATCACAACTCTATTAAAAGGACATTCTATACAAGGTGTCACTTCAGTCCTTCTATTTGATGGGAAATAGCCCCTACCCCCCTACACACCTCAAGTTAGCTCTTTCATGCCAACAAAAGGCAAAATCAGAAATGTCTCTCTAAAAATTGCTCTCCTCAGATTTGAACTCTCAATCTCTGGTTTGGGGAGCAAACACCATAACCACTACTCTACCAGACAGACAGAGAATAATTGTTAAGGGCTACTTCAAAATGCACACATCAAAGACAACATTTCAGAGGTTGGAGAATGGCGTGGGGGCTTGTACTTCTTGGGTCCACCAACCGTTCCTCAATCTTCTTCTGATGATTACAAACATAGATTATGAATCTTCAAAACCTACACTATAGGATGGATGTGTTTAGGAACGGGGGACGAAATTCAAAAGGGACGTGTTTCCAATTACCAGCAAATAAACCCTAGAAATGTTATTTAAAAATCTTAATATTGGAACTTTGTCACTTCATTTGCCTACTACTGTCTATAAGCTATCATGACATGTGGGTTTTTTCTTGGGGACAAGGTATCGGAACGCTTTTGAATGGTCTACAAAGCATGCCCCCAGGTCAAAGTTGGCTTTTTGCAGACATTGTTACTCCACGACATAGTATGTTATCACAACTCTATTAAAAGGACATTCTATACAAGGTGTCACTTCAGTCCTTCTATTTGATGGGAAATAGCCCCTACCCCCCTACACACCTCAAGTTAGCTCTTTCATGCCAACAAAAGGCAACATCAGAAATGTCTCTCTAAAAATTGCTCTCCTCAGATTTGAACTCTCAATCTCTGGTATGGGGAGCAAACACCATAACCACTACTCTACCAGACAGACAGAGAATAATTGTTAAGGTCTACTTCAAAATGCACACATCAAAGACAACATTTCAGAGGTTGGAGAATGGCGTGGGGGCTTGTACTTCTTGGGTCCACCAACCGTTCCTCAATCTTCTTCTGATGATTACAAACATAGATTACGAATCTTCAAAACCTACACTATAGGATGGATGTGTTTAGGAACGGGGGACGAAATTCAAAAGGGACGTATTTCCAATTACCAGCAAATAGACCCTAGAAATGTTATTCCAAAATCTTAATATTGGAACTTTGTCCCTTCATTTGCCTACTACTGTCTATAAGCTATCATGACATGTGGGTTTTTTCTTGGGGACAAGGTATCGGAACGCTTTTGAATGGTCTACAAAGCATGCCCCCAGGTCAAAGTTGGCTTTTTGCAGACATTGTTACTCCACGACATAGTATGTTATCACAACTCTATTAAAAGGACATTCTATACAAGGTGTCACTTCAGTCCTTCTATTTGATGGGAAATAGCCCCTACCCCCCTACACACCTCAAGTTAGCTCTTTCATGCCAACAAAAGGCAACATCAGAAATGTCTCTCTAAAAATTGCTCTCCTCAGATTTGAACTCTCAATCTCTGGTATGGGGAGCAAACACCATAACCACTACTCTACCAGACAGACAGAGAATAATTGTTAAGGTCTACTTCAAAATGCACACATCAAAGACAACATTTCAGAGGTTGGAGAATGGCGTGGGGGCTTGTACTTCTTGGGTCCACCAACCGTTCCTCAATCTTCTTCTGATGATTACAAACATAGATTACGAATCTTCAAAACCTACACTATAGGATGGATGTGTTTAGGAACGGGGGACGAAATTCAAAAGGGACGTATTTCCAATTACCAGCAAATAGACCCTAGAAATGTTATTCCAAAATCTTAATATTGGAACTTTGTCCCTTCATTTGCCTACTACTGTCTATAAGCTATCATGACATGTGGGTTTTTTCTTGGGGACAAGGTATCGGAACGCTTTTGAATGGTCTACAAAGCATGCCCCCAGGTCAAAGTTGGCTTTTTGCAGACATTGTTACTCCACGACATAGTATGTTATCACAACTCTATTAAAAGGACATTCTATACAAGGTGTCACTTCAGTCCTTCTATTTGATGGGAAATAGCCCCTACCCCCCTACACACCTCAAGTTAGCTCTTTCATGCCAACAAAAGGCAACATCAGAAATGTCTCTCTAAAAATTGCTCTCCTCAGATTTGAACTCTCAATCTCTGGTATGGGGAGCAAACACCATAACCACTACTCTACCAGACAGACAGAGAATAATTGTTAAGGTCTACTTCAAAATGCACACATCAAAGACAACATTTCAGAGGTTGGAGAATGGCGTGGGGGCTTGTACTTCTTGGGTCCACCAACCGTTCCTCAATCTTCTTCTGATGATTACAAACATAGATTATGAATCTTCAAAACCTACACTATAGGATGGATGTGTTTAGGAACGGGGGACGAAATTCAAAAGGGACGTGTTTCCAATTACCAGCAAATAAACCCTAGAAATGTTATTTAAAAATCTTAATATTGGAACTTTGTCACTTCATTTGCCTACTACTGTCTATAAGCTATCATGACATGTGGGTTTTTTCTTGGGGACAAGGTATCGGAACGCTTTTGAATGGTCTACAAAGCATGCCCCCAGGTCAAAGTTGGCTTTTTGCAGACATTGTTACTCCACGACATAGTATGTTATCACAACTCTATTAAAAGGACATTCTATACAAGGTGTCACTTCAGTCCTTCTATTTGATGGGAAATAGCCCCTACCCCCCTACACACCTCAAGTTAGCTCTTTCATGCCAACAAAAGGCAACATCAGAAATGTCTCTCTAAAAATTGCTCTCCTCAGATTTGAACTCTCAATCTCTGGTATGGGGAGCAAACACCATAACCACTACTCTACCAGACAGACAGAGAATAATTGTTAAGGTCTACTTCAAAATGCACACATCAAAGACAACATTTCAGAGGTTGGAGAATGGCGTGGGGGCTTGTACTTCTTGGGTCCACCAACCGTTCCTCAATCTTCTTCTGATGATTACAAACATAGATTACGAATCTTCAAAACCTACACTATAGGATGGATGTGTTTAGGAACGGGGGACGAAATTCAAAAGGGACGTATTTCCAATTACCAGCAAATAGACCCTAGAAATGTTATTCCAAAATCTTAATATTGGAACTTTGTCCCTTCATTTGCCTACTACTGTCTATAAGCTATCATGACATGTGGGTTTTTTCTTGGGGACAAGGTATCGGAACGCTTTTGAATGGTCTACAAAGCATGCCCCCAGGTCAAAGTTGGCTTTTTGCAGACATTGTTACTCCACGACATAGTATGTTATCACAACTCTATTAAAAGGACATTCTATACAAGGTGTCACTTCAGTCCTTCTATTTGATGGGAAATAGCCCCTACCCCCCTACACACCTCAAGTTAGCTCTTTCATGCCAACAAAAGGAAACATCAGAAATGTCTCTCTAAAAATTGCTCTCCTCAGATTTGAACGCTCAATCTCTGGTATGGGGAGCAAACACCATAACCACTACTCTACCAGACAGACAGAGAATAATTGTTAAGGTCTACTTCAAAATGCACACATCAAAGACAACATTTCAGAGGTTGGAGAATGGCGTGGGGGCTTGTACTTCTTGGGTCCACCAACCGTTCCTCAATCTTCTTCTGATGATTACAAACATAGATTACGAATCTTCAAAACCTACACTATAGGATGGATGTGTTTAGGAACGGGGGACGAAATTCAAAAGGGACGTATTTCCAATTACCAGCAAATAGACCCTAGAAATGTTATTCCAAAATCTTAATATTGGAACTTTGTCCCTTCATTTGCCTACTACTGTCTATAAGCTATCATGACATGTGGGTTTTTTCTTGGGGACAAGGTATCGGAACGCTTTTGAATGGTCTACAAAGCATGCCCCCAGGTCAAAGTTGGCTTTTTGCAGACATTGTTACTCCACGACATAGTATGTTATCACAACTCTATTAAAAGGACATTCTATACAAGGTGTCACTTCAGTCCTTCTATTTGATGGGAAATAGCCCCTACCCCCCTACACACCTCAAGTTAGCTCTTTCATGCCAACAAAAGGCAACATCAGAAATGTCTCTCTAAAAATTGCTCTCCTCAGATTTGAACTCTCAATCTCTGGTTTGGGGAGCAAACACCATAACCACTACTCTACCAGACAGACAGAGAATAATTGTTAAGGGCTACTTCAAAATGCACACATCAAAGACAACATTTCAGAGGTTGGAGAATGGCGTGGGGGCTTGTACTTCTTGGGTCCACCAACCGTTCCTCAATCTTCTTCTGATGATTACAAACATAGATTATGAATCTTCAAAACCTACACTATAGGATGGATGTGTTTAGGAACGGGGGACGAAATTCAAAAGGGACGTGTTTCCAATTACCAGCAAATAAACCCTAGAAATGTTATTTAAAAATCTTAATATTGGAACTTTGTCACTTCATTTGCCTACTACTGTCTATAAGCTATCATGACATGTGGGTTTTTTCTTGGGGACAAGGTATCGGAACGCTTTTGAATGGTCTACAAAGCATGCCCCCAGGTCAAAGTTGGCTTTTTGCAGACATTGTTACTCCACGACATAGTATGTTATCACAACTCTATTAAAAGGACATTCTATACAAGGTGTCACTTCAGTCCTTCTATTTGATGGGAAATAGCCCCTACCCCCCTACACACCTCAAGTTAGCTCTTTCATGCCAACAAAAGGCAACATCAGAAATGTCTCTCTAAAAATTGCTCTCCTCAGATTTGAACTCTCAATCTCTGGTATGGGGAGCAAACACCATAACCACTACTCTACCAGACAGACAGAGAATAATTGTTAAGGTCTACTTCAAAATGCACACATCAAAGACAACATTTCAGAGGTTGGAGAATGGCGTGGGGGCTTGTACTTCTTGGGTCCACCAACCGTTCCTCAATCTTCTTCTGATGATTACAAACATAGATTACGAATCTTCAAAACCTACACTATAGGATGGATGTGTTTAGGAACGGGGGACGAAATTCAAAAGGGACGTATTTCCAATTACCAGCAAATAGACCCTAGAAATGTTATTCCAAAATCTTAATATTGGAACTTTGTCCCTTCATTTGCCTACTACTGTCTATAAGCTATCATGACATGTGGGTTTTTTCTTGGGGACAAGGTATCGGAACGCTTTTGAATGGTCTACAAAGCATGCCCCCAGGTCAAAGTTGGCTTTTTGCAGACATTGTTACTCCACGACATAGTATGTTATCACAACTCTATTAAAAGGACATTCTATACAAGGTGTCACTTCAGTCCTTCTATTTGATGGGAAATAGCCCCTACCCCCCTACACACCTCAAGTTAGCTCTTTCATGCCAACAAAAGGCAACATCAGAAATGTCTCTCTAAAAATTGCTCTCCTCAGATTTGAACTCTCAATCTCTGGTTTGGGGAGCAAACACCATAACCACTACTCTACCAGACAGACAGAGAATAATTGTTAAGGGCTACTTCAAAATGCACACATCAAAGACAACATTTCAGAGGTTGGAGAATGGCGTGGGGGCTTGTACTTCTTGGGTCCACCAACCGTTCCTCAATCTTCTTCTGATGATTACAAACATAGATTATGAATCTTCAAAACCTACACTATAGGATGGATGTGTTTAGGAACGGGGGACGAAATTCAAAAGGGACGTGTTTCCAATTACCAGCAAATAAACCCTAGAAATGTTATTTAAAAATCTTAATATTGGAACTTTGTCACTTCATTTGCCTACTACTGTCTATAAGCTATCATGACATGTGGGTTTTTTCTTGGGGACAAGGTATCGGAACGCTTTTGAATGGTCTACAAAGCATGCCCCCAGGTCAAAGTTGGCTTTTTGCAGACATTGTTACTCCACGACATAGTATGTTATCACAACTCTATTAAAAGGACATTCTATACAAGGTGTCACTTCAGTCCTTCTATTTGATGGGAAATAGCCCCTACCCCCCTACACACCTCAAGTTAGCTCTTTCATGCCAACAAAAGGCAACATCAGAAATGTCTCTCTAAAAATTGCTCTCCTCAGATTTGAACTCTCAATCTCTGGTATGGGGAGCAAACACCATAACCACTACTCTACCAGACAGACAGAGAATAATTGTTAAGGTCTACTTCAAAATGCACACATCAAAGACAACATTTCAGAGGTTGGAGAATGGCGTGGGGGCTTGTACTTCTTGGGTCCACCAACCGTTCCTCAATCTTCTTCTGATGATTACAAACATAGATTATGAATCTTCAAAACCTACACTATAGGATGGATGTGTTTAGGAACGGGGGACGAAATTCAAAAGGGACGTGTTTCCAATTACCAGCAAATAAACCCTAGAAATGTTATTTAAAAATCTTAATATTGGAACTTTGTCACTTCATTTGCCTACTACTGTCTATAAGCTATCATGACATGTGGGTTTTTTCTTGGGGACAAGGTATCGGAACGCTTTTGAATGGTCTACAAAGCATGCCCCCAGGTCAAAGTTGGCTTTTTGCAGACATTGTTACTCCACGACATAGTATGTTATCACAACTCTATTAAAAGGACATTCTATACAAGGTGTCACTTCAGTCCTTCTATTTGATGGGAAATAGCCCCTACCCCCCTACACACCTCAAGTTAGCTCTTTCATGCCAACAAAAGGCAACATCAGAAATGTCTCTCTAAAAATTGCTCTCCTCAGATTTGAACTCTCAATCTCTGGTATGGGGAGCAAACACCATAACCACTACTCTACCAGACAGACAGAGAATAATTGTTAAGGTCTACTTCAAAATGCACACATCAAAGACAACATTTCAGAGGTTGGAGAATGGCGTGGGGGCTTGTACTTCTTGGGTCCACCAACCGTTCCTCAATCTTCTTCTGATGATTACAAACATAGATTACGAATCTTCAAAACCTACACTATAGGATGGATGTGTTTAGGAACGGGGGACGAAATTCAAAAGGGACGTATTTCCAATTACCAGCAAATAGACCCTAGAAATGTTATTCCAAAATCTTAATATTGGAACTTTGTCCCTTCATTTGCCTACTACTGTCTATAAGCTATCATGACATGTGGGTTTTTTCTTGGGGACAAGGTATCGGAACGCTTTTGAATGGTCTACAAAGCATGCCCCCAGGTCAAAGTTGGCTTTTTGCAGACATTGTTACTCCACGACATAGTATGTTATCACAACTCTATTAAAAGGACA
Organism: Salvelinus alpinus; assembly: GCF_045679555.1. Classification (NCBI taxonomy): domain Eukaryota; kingdom Metazoa; phylum Chordata; class Actinopteri; order Salmoniformes; family Salmonidae; genus Salvelinus; species Salvelinus alpinus. The sequence goes on along the minus strand of NC_092124.1, from coordinate 8,603,709 downwards.
TTCTATACAAGGTGTCACTTCAGTCCTTCTATTTGATGGGAAATAGCCCCTACCCCCCTACACACCTCAAGTTAGCTCTTTCATGCCAACAAAAGGCAACATCAGAAATGTCTCTCTAAAAATTGCTCTCCTCAGATTTGAACTCTCAATCTCTGGTATGGGGAGCAAACACCATAACCACTACTCTACCAGACAGACAGAGAATAATTGTTAAGGTCTACTTCAAAATGCACACATCAAAGACAACATTTCAGAGGTTGGAGAATGGCGTGGGGGCTTGTACTTCTTGGGTCCACCAACCGTTCCTCAATCTTCTTCTGATGATTACAAACATAGATTACGAATCTTCAAAACCTACACTATAGGATGGATGTGTTTAGGAACGGGGGACGAAATTCAAAAGGGACGTATTTCCAATTACCAGCAAATAGACCCTAGAAATGTTATTCCAAAATCTTAATATTGGAACTTTGTCCCTTCATTTGCCTACTACTGTCTATAAGCTATCATGACATGTGGGTTTTTTCTTGGGGACAAGGTATCGGAACGCTTTTGAATGGTCTACAAAGCATGCCCCCAGGTCAAAGTTGGCTTTTTGCAGACATTGTTACTCCACGACATAGTATGTTATCACAACTCTATTAAAAGGACATTCTATACAAGGTGTCACTTCAGTCCTTCTATTTGATGGGAAATAGCCCCTACCCCCCTACACACCTCAAGTTAGCTCTTTCATGCCAACAAAAGGCAACATCAGAAATGTCTCTCTAA